>NW_004955462.1:234669-238459 GCF_000276665.1 Chinchilla lanigera
AAGTATTTAAGGGAATGGGGTTTAGTGGCCACAATTTACTCTAGAACAGTGTAGGAAAAAGATGCATTATATTGTATGTAAATATAAATAAGTAGACACACATGCACAGATGTAGGACAGGGTTTGGAGGCAGGATGGTAAACCAAATTTGATAAAATGGGTAGTCTAGATAAAGAGTACATAGACATTCTTCGTACTATCCTTGTGATGTTTCTGAAAGTCTAAAATTATTTTAAAATAAAAAATAATTTAAAAATTATTTACATTTCACTGTGTGGAACTAGATAGAGTTGGGCAAGAGAAATATTTGTCTTAGAGCATTCTTAGTGGTGAAAAACTCAAACTACGGGATGCAGAACTCTTGATTTCAGCCTCAGCACTATTAGAAAAATTGGACAGGCCTGTTGCAATGGCCTATGCCTGTAATTCCAGCACTCTGGGAAGCTGAGACAGGAGCATCACAAGTTTTAGCCCCAGCCTGAGTAACTTAATGAGACCCTGACTCAAAAATTAAAAATGAGAAAAAAAAATTTTTTAACCAAGCAAATGGGCTGGAGGTGTACTTCAATGTGAAGGTCCTGGGTTCAGTCCACAGTGATGCACACACACACAAATGTGCCTCGTGGAAATACATTATCATTTTTAAAATTTACTTCTGTGGTGTGTTTTCAGAATCCTGTCAGTTTTTTCTTTCTCATAATTGGGGCTAGATACAGGGGATCCACTTAAGCCGTTTGATTTACAGTAAAACCTCAGTTTGTGAGAATAATTTATTCTGCTCATAATCCAAAGCATTTTATGTCAAAGCAGCAAGAGAAGGAAAGGAGGACTTATTGTGATCATGTGACATTTGGCATGAGGTACTAATACTGCAAGATATCACTCACTTATCAAGTTAAAATTTCTTAAAAATGTTTGTCTTGTGGAACACTTGGGAAACAACTTACTTGTAATCTAAGGTTTGACTTTATTTTGGAAGGTTTAGTTAATTGTAGACTGATTGCTGCATTTTTTTTTTTTTTCCAGAATTTGCAGGTTGGGCAATAGGGGGCAGCAATCACCTATGTAGGGACTAACACAGTTAAATTCTTAGGTGGGCAATTTCTGTTAGTATTTTGTTCTTTCTCTCTTCTAAAAGCTTCATATGCTAGGTGCCTGATCACAGGTGTCATTTTACATTTGTGGGCTTTGATTGTTTCGGGAATTGCCATTTGAGTAGTTACTTTATTTCTCTTGCTGGTAAACATTATTTGACCCTTGATCTTATTTAAGTGAGTTCATAAATTCAGATGGTAAATTATAACTTTGAGATTTTGATGATCTTTTCTGTGTTTACTATGATGATATGATGATATTGACTTGCCTCACTGATTTTTTTTCTCCCTAGGCACCAGAATTTCCAGAGTTCACTACTAAAGTTCAGGAAGCTATCAATTCCCTGGGGGGCAGTATCTTCCCTAAGCTTAACTGGAGTGCCCCACGGGTAGGATTACAGAAGCAAACTCTTACTAGTTGTCTTTGTGTTATTTTCCTTCATTCTGTGTTCCCACAGAGAGGGTCTGATTGTACTGAATTCTAAGGAAAAACACTGAAATTTATTATTGTTCATCCATTGTTTTATTTCTCTGATTTTGTTATATATTTTCTGGGGTCTGTGAAATGCTGTATATTCTGTCAAGACAGTCTTGACCTGTTGTGTTGCTATTAATTGTGCTAGAATTCTGAAGCTCATTTTCTGCCCATTTCAAAACTTCAACTATTTAACAGAGAGTTTTTTTCTGTTGAAAAATGTTTAAAATGTCACAAAGTACAATTTGAGAAATCTGATTTTTTCTTAAATGTGTTTTCTTATTTTAACACCTCATTGACAGTAATTTCACAGTAGTTAAGGTGGCAGGGTAGGTGAGGTCTCGGTTTTTTTTAATCCAATAGAAAACAATTTCATGTCAGCAAAGCTCATTTAAGAAATTAAAGGCTAGCCAGGCACAGTTGCATACTCCTGTCTGTAATCCCAGCAGCTGTAGAGCCTGAGGCAGGAGGATCACAGGTTTGAGCCCAGCCTGGGCAATTTAGTGAGACCTTCTTGCATAAAAGTAATAAGAAGAGGTGGGAGGGAGTGTAGCTCTGTGGGAAGGCCCTGCCCTCAGTTCTTAATGCAGAGGAATAAGAGGAAGAAGAAGGGCTTCTTTGCATTTTCAAAATTCATCTGATGCCATTCTTTCTTTTTTTTATTCTGAAATGAATAACGTATGTAATCTAATTTTGGGCTTTACTTTTTAAAATTAATTATACATGTACATAATTTAAAATTTTCAAATACAGACTTGCTACAGAAATCAGCAAGTCCTGACACCTGTTTCACTTCACCATTTCCTGTTCTCCAGGATACTTTCAAAACAAAATATTTTTGTACTTTTTTTGTGTGTGCAACAGTCTTGCCCAAGCTGGCCTCAAACTTAGAAACCTCCTACGTCAGCTTCTCAAGTAGCTGTAAGGCATGGGCCACCACACCCAGCAATATAAGCAGTATTTTTAACCATTCCTTACTGCTGGACTGGGTTGAGGCTTTGTATTTAAAATGGGCAGAGTATTTGTTGTAAGCTATTTATTTGTAATTTACTGAGTGCCTTCTATATACCAATGTTTTTTCCATGTAGTGTGAATAACTTTCTTTATAGTCATTCATTTCCTCAGAAGTATATTACTATCCTGCTTCCGATCTGTCTCACAGGTGTGTTCTTTAACTGACTTAGTTATCTTGTCATTTTTAGGCATGTTCCATTAAGCTTTATATCTTTATATCGTTTCCTTTTTGTTATTCATCTGTCTGAAACATTTCACCATTTTAAGTTGTAATGGTTCAGAATATCACACTTATTTTCCTCCCAGATTTGATAAACATAGGTCTTATCTGCCCCAGTCATCCAAACACAGATGTTTGGCTGTTGCTTTCCAGAAATAGGCAGTGATTTATTCTTGGAGAGCAGCTAGTGAGGCTGCTTCTTTACAACATTAACCTTTTAGCCTGAAGCATGTTCCTTTACTTTGTTTCCCCCTTCTTCCAACATCAGTAAGAAAACCATTGGAAAGTACTTGGGCCCAAGCTAAAATATGGGGACCCTACTAGCTCAGTGTTCATGACTGAGTGTCTTCCCTGCAGTGATCATACTCTTTGTTATTGAAAAGTGTAATTTGATGTTTCACAGTATTACTAAAATTTATTTGAGGTTTTTCTTTTAACCCTTAAAGTAGGAGGCAGTTTTTATTTTATTTATAGGCCTAAGCTTCATGCATAGACATTAACATGGCATATGTACTAAATACCATGTGCTCTGTTATCTAGGATGCATACTGGATAGCGATGAATAGTTCTCTGAAGTGTAAAACCCTCAGTGACATCTTTCTACTTTTCAAGAGTTCTGACTTCATCACTCGTGATTTCACTCAGCCGTAAGTATCTCTTGTTCGCTCAATGTCATTAGTTTGAGTGCTGTGTGAATTTTTCTGATGATGAAATTTCATTAGTTCTAGTACTATTATGAACATTTCTTTATTATAAAATTATTTCATGTTCCTAAAATAATCTACTAAAGCAAACCTTACTTTTTCCATTACAGTAAAAGCTATACAGTGAATATTCCTAACTATCAAAGACTTTATATTTGCATATTAAATATTTTGGTACCTTTCTCTTACTTTTTTTTTTTTTTTTTTTTTTTTTTTTTTTTCCGGTACCGGGAACCGAACTCACGACCTTGCGCTTGCCAGGCAGGCACTTTTGCCGCTGAGC
>NW_004955462.1:238559-253250 GCF_000276665.1 Chinchilla lanigera
TTTTGGTTTTTCTCCGGTACCGGGAACCGAACTCACGACCTTGCGCTTGCCAGGCAGGCACTTTTGCCGCTGAGCTAAATCCCCAGCCCCCCCTTTCTCTTACATTAAAACCATTGTATGATGAAAAACAAAGTTTGGATCTATAGCTAAACAAAACCAGGAAATATAAAAGTACCCATGATCTTCCCACAGTTGGCTATATACTTCCACAGTTCTGTCTTGTGCACAACTGTAATATAAATATACCTGCCTTTACCTCTATAAGATTTCAAAAAAAAGTATCATATAGATCATATCACTAGGAGAATGCATGTCTTAGTTACTTATTGCTGAAACAAAATACCCAACACCCCAAGTTAAAGGAGGAAAGGTTTGTTTGGCTCACAGTTTGTAAAAATTTCAATCCATAGTCAGCTGGCTCCAAGGCAGGTGATTTGGCAGACAGGCATTGCAGAATTCTCACTTCATGACAAAGCAAAGCAGGCAAAAAGCAGCAAGCAAGTGACAATGCCAGCCCTTTTTGTGTCCCTTACGTTTTATCCAGGATGCCCTTCCTTAAGGGAGGTAACTCTCAAATCCAGGGTGGAGCACCCTTAATCCTAGCCAGATTGATGTCAATCCTGTCAGTGGGCTGATTTAGTAGTCACACACCCTTAATCCTAGCTTCACATACTGTAGATCCAGCCACCTCTGAAAAGCCCCAGATGTGCCCACATGAGGCTTTGGGGAGACATCTTGACACAAGCCATAGCAATGCATTTGGATTTGCCAGTGCATACCTTTAAATAAATTAATGATTAATTTTCATTATCCTAGTAGCATGCTCCTGGATAGCAATAGCATAATACATGTCGTCAATCCCCTTTTCTTCTCTAAAGCCCTGCAGTTAATATCGTTGAGCTAAATCTCTGTGTGTATCCCTAGTTTTTTCCTTAGGATAAATTTCCAGAGGCGGAAATTCTGCTTCCTCCCTTTGCCACTTGCTAAAAATCTTGACCTTGTGTCATCTGCTCTTAGGCAAACAGAACACCTGCCCATTATAGGTGCTTCCTTTATGCTTCTTTTGTTCTGTCATCAAACAGCAGGCTTCTCTTCCTGTTATCTTAAACTATTTATCTCAGTTCAAATGATCTTTAAACAGGCCTTTAAAATAAAGCATATCTCAAAAATCTAGACGCTAAGCAGAAGAGGGTGGAAATACTACATATGCAGGCCATCCTTGCCCGTCCAGTTGAGTTTGCCTTACCAGCTCACCCCATTTCAGCCTCAGGCCCTCTTTGGAAAGGAGCCTGGCATGAATTAGTAGTAGCACCTCAACTCTGTTGTATCCCAGCTGTGTAGCTTGGGCATGTGATTATAGTCTTATGTTAATTGAAGAAAACAGTTATGTAACACATCAAGGAGGGTGGTTGTGTTACAAGGTTATTGTAAAAGATTTTAAGAACTGAGGGTGTAGCTCAGTGAAGGCACATATATATATATATATATATATATATATGTATATATATATATATATATAGCATGCACAGGGCCTGGGTTCAGTCCCTAGAACCAGAAATAATAGAGGAATTTTAACTTGAATTGGTGTTTTTGGCTTCAAAGAAAAAAAATGGTGCATTGTTTTGACATTTAGTTATTAGCCTTTTATGTGTAGGTTGGGACAGGTGTTCTTAGCTGTTAGTAGCCCTTGTTTTATTAACAATGTGGTAGCATTTCATTCTAGGGATACCCTCTGATTAGAAGAAAGTCATATCTTTTCTATTTTTTTTCATAAAACTTTTTGACATCAAATGGCTTTAAATAAAAAGGCCTTGAATATAGTACATTAAAACTATTGTTTCTGTTAATTCATTCAGTAGAGACTTTTGTGTACCTTTAGTATCACTACAGTTAGAGTGAAAAGTACCTTTAAGTGATTTAATTAAAAATCACTTTTAATACTGAAGCTCATGATTTTCAAAATCCACTTTGCAGTTTAGAAATCTGCTTCCTCCGTTCAGTCTACCTCTTCCTTTTTGTCTTAACTGATGTTCAGATGAATAGAAATATCAGTCAGTTGTTTTGCATTTTGTGCTTTTAGACTTTTGCATGAGGAGGAGGTTAACTCTGCAAGTGAATTTGAAGTCTTGCGGGTAGAGTGTTGACTCACAAAAAGCTTGTATAAACAATTGGGAGTTGGCAGCAATAAGTACCAAACATTAAGCTTTCAGCCTTCAGCTGGACACTACTAACGTGTCCCCCTGCTCTAGAAATATTTGTTGGTAGTCAGTTGCACAGCAATTAATAAGCCAGTTGCATAACGGCAGATAGCATCACATTAAAATTCCCTATTGATAGACTTCAGTAAAGATTAACTTTTTTGGCTGTGGATTTCTTAGTAGAAGAGCACCTGCCTACCATGTGAAAGGTGCTGGTTTCATCCTCAGAAAATAAATCCTCAAAAAATAAATAAATCCTCAGAAAAATAAATAAATATAAAGAAATAAATAAAACTTCAACCATAGGGCCTTATCAGAAACTCTTAAAAGATTAAGAGTATAATTGTTCAGGGTAGATAGGATCGTATCAGGGATTTCATCTTATCCTTTTCTGCTGAAACCTGAAACTTAAATATATTCCATAATTGGTTCAAGGTTCTACAGCTTATTCATTCAACCAGAAGTATAATTTCAGTAACCTCATATGAAAAGTTCTTTGTACTTACACTTAAGAAAGTTACAGATTCTTTCTTTTCAGAATGCTTCCAATCAGAATATATAATTGAATAAAATACCACTAAATATTATAATTATGTATGATATGCATAAAGGCCTTCAATATTATAAAAATGAGACTGTATTTCTATTTGAGGCTTGCCTTGAACTAAAGAAATAAATGTATTATGGTCAGGATTACATGTTAACAAAAGGCCATGTGGAAATAGTTTATACACATGGAGTTTTAAAAAATATATTATTTGATGGAGGATATAGAGCACTTATCTAGCATGTATCAGGACCTAGGCTAGATCCCCCCCCATGGAAGGAAAAAACGGAGGAAAAGAGAGAAATTTGAATAATTGAAAAATTTATTATTTAATAGGAGTTTGGAGGCTGTTCTTAGAGTTGATTCAGCGCTCAGTAAGGTCACCAGGAAAAGTCTTCTAGTCTTCCGTCTTTCCTCTAGTCTGCCATCTTTGTCTGGTTGGCTTGATCTTTGGGCTTGTTATGTAATGATCGCAAGATTGCTGCCACAGTTTCAAGATTTGTCACAAAAAGATATGACAGTAGTTGACCCTAAAATACGAAGGACAAGTGTATATCCTCTCTCTATTTCTTTGATGAAGCAAGCCTTTCCTGGAAGCTTCCCAGGAGACTTCTCTCAGGCCTCTGGTCACACAACCAGCCTAATCTAGGAGTTGGTAAAGGGAATGGAATTGCATAATTTGTTAAGACCAGGGTCCTCAAATGTTCACATGTCAGAGTCATCTGGAGAGTTTGATAAACACGGATTGCTGGGCCCTGCCTGGCCCCTGGAGTTTCTGATTCAATGGGCTGGAGTGGGGCCCAACCATGTCATTTCAGCAGGTGATACGGGTGGTGCAGGTCCACTCCCCTGCTTTCAGGCCTGCTTAGCTTTATCAGTACGTGCACCCTGAGATGAACAATTTAGAAAGAAGAAAAGTTTACATTTGCTCATGGTTTCAAAGTGTTGCGTTCGTGGTTGATTGAGTCCATTGCTTTCAGGCCTGTGGTGGCATACGATATCATGATGTGTAGTGTGTGGTAGAAGAGGCCTGTTCATCCCACAGTGGCCAGGAAGCCAAGAGAAAGACGAGCTCAGGGTCCCCTTGTCCCTGTCAAGGGCATACCCCCAATGACATACTTTCTACCAAGGCCTAGCTGTTAAAGTTCTCCCCCTCCCAGGAATACTATAGACTTGGGGTTAATCCTGCAGCACCTGAGCTTTTAGGAGATATCCAAGAGCCAGAGTATAGCAAGAGGTGATCAGGAAGCAGAAGTGCTTGCAGCATCTAGACAACCCAGAATCCATTTGCAAGGCTAAAGAGGGAGAACAACTGGAGGGTCAGCAACCAGGGCTGTAACTGGCACAGCTGTAACTGGCTATAGAGTGTTGAGTGCTGGTTTCATTTTTCCTATGCCTCAAATGGTTACTGTAGACAAGAAATTTTAAAAATTAGAGGGCCTAAAATATAACACATGAAACATAATCAATCTGCATTATACGTGCAGACTGTGTTATGTGCTGAAGTATAACCATTGTGTGATTAAACTCGTTGAATCACAAAACTGCTTTCATTAATTATTTTATTGATTGAAATGTCACTTCAATAGGTCAAAACAAGAAAATAATTTCACTCTGCAGTTGGTTTTTAGAAGAAAAGCCTGAGTGGGTGGAAAAAATTAATCCATTTATTATTTCTCTCATAGGCTCATGACTGAGGAGAAACAGATTAGATACTAGTAATCAGGGCATTTCACTTAGTAATTTAAACTCTGTATTCAATGTAATTTTTCGACGTTTTTTTCTCAAGATCATCACGAAACTAGTTATTGTTGTAGTCTCCCCTTATCATCAGAGGATATGTCCCTAGGCCCCCAGTGAATGCCTTAAATCACGGAGGGTGCTGAACTCTGTATGTACCTTTTTTTTTCCTGCCATACACACCTATGATAAACTTGCATCTTAAAAGGGGGCATTTTATGACTTCTTTTTGGCATTCTCTGAATGTCCAGCATCAATTCCTTTTGCATTCAGGAGTCATTACTAGGTAAAATAAGGGTCCCTTGAACATAAGCATTGCAGTCCCATGACAGTAGGTCTGATAACCAAGACACATGCTCAAGATTGATGGGATGTAGGTGGTATACCACATCCCTGAACATGGGGCGATTCACGGGAAAGGACCACCAGCCAGCACAAGCTAACTCACACTGCTCTGAGTGGCACTTAATTTAGAACTTAGCAGCTGTTTGTTTATAGAATTTTCCCCTTAATAGTTTTTATAAATGACCGTGATCACAGGTAACTGGAAACTGGAGGAGAGGAGACTACTGTAACTCCAAAGTTCAGCAGCACTCTCAGGAGTGAAATTACTATGCATTAGTGGACCTAATCGAAACTTTACCTGTTGTTTTCCAGGTCCACTTAGTTAGATGATGATTTTTCTACTTTAGATTGTTTGAGTTTAATTCTAATGAACTCACCCTTATTTTACTGTTGTTTTACTTTTGTCTTTCCTTTTTCACCACCAGCTAAAACCTTCAAGAAATGGTATCTGCATCCCAAAACTTGTTTTGCTTCTTTAACCAGAAAAATGACCAAAACTTCGATGTGTAATTTTTCTCTAGCTAGCAAGTTTTCTTTTTCTGCCCATAATTTAAATATTTTTCTTATAGTTAGGACATATGTATTGTAAGGCACAATACTGTAACCCCGCTAACTTTTTAAGTGACAAGATTTTGCTGTGTCATCCAGGTTATTCCTGAACTTGTGAGTTTCAAGCAGTCCTCCTGCCTCAGCCTCCCAAGTACTTAGGACTGTAGTGGCATACCACCACTCAGCGACCTTCCTTGTGTGTGTGTGTTTGTTTGATTTCAGTAACTTTCTACTTTTTAGGAAAAGCTTACCAATGAGAATTGTGTTCTAGAAAATAACTAGAAGTACCTAGGTCAGTTTGCCATTTTAGAGCATTAATGACTTTTTCTACCATTTATAAAGCTTTAACACTAAGGATTTATTTCTTTTAAAATGTTGAAACTGATCTCACCAAATGGATTGAGGTGATATGTAAGTTATCCACAGGGAATTCACAGTTATTCTCAAGGTATACAATAATGTGATTCTCCTTCTGCCATATCGACTGGCCTAGATGAGACAGCAGGCTCACACCATTTGAGTAATTAATACTGTAAATGACATCACCGACACCAGAACTTCACCCCCTGTCCTAAGCATGGAGAAATCATCTTTAACTTAAGTGTTTTCCCCCTCTGTTTACCTTTTCTGACTAAATACAAATATTCTTAAACATAGCACAGTTCATCTTGGTGTATATCCTGTCACATGTTTTTGCCTCTTCCTTATAACCTAGCCAAAGACACATTCCATCATATCATTCATGCTCTGCATCCCTCTCTTCCTGATTCTCCATGCTTCCCCGTCCCTTCCCACGTGCCCTCAGCACTGGCTCTTGGACCTGTCCTTTCTCAGTGTGTGAGGAATCTGTGACCACGTGGTAGAAACTGTGTGGCAACCCCAGCCAGGAAGTTCACGTGAAAGAGAAATCTGTCCCAGTACATGTTTAGGGTGCAGTGAATATACCTTTTTATAGGAAGAGCCCTTGGCTGGCAGGAAATTGAGCTGTGTTTAAATTGAGGAAATGAATTGGGAAGGAGCCTGAATAGAAATAAAGAAAAAGATGACACTCCTATTAGTCATTAGTACTAAGTAAGCATACTTCTTTTAGTTTTGGGCTAGCATCATTTTTCTTTTCTTCCTTTCTTTTTTTTTTTTTTTTTTTTTAATAAACTTGGTTGTATAATATTGCTTTCCAAAATTCCTGTTAACTGGCTAATTTCAAAGCATGTTAAAAATATGCTGGCATAATTTTATTATAGTAGCTTTCATCAAAGTAGACCTTTGAGATTATTGCTCATTTTTTTCAAAATGGAATCTTGTCTATAGCCATACCACCATGAATGCTCCCAGTCTTATCGAAATAAAATCTTTACTGTTATGCCTGAGAATCCTTTTATTTGTGATTTACCTTGCAGATTATAGAACATTTATTATTTAATAACATGTGGTAGTGTTTTTATGGCTACTTAGAGAAACTATGTTCTGCGAAGAATTATGAATTTAGCATTCAACATAGGAGCCCCCTTTCAACCTCCCGTAAATTAGTAACTTTTGTAAATTAGTATTAAACTTGATTTAATACTGCTTTCTGTTTATACCTTCTCAAAAATTCCAGTCCAAGAATTCTATAAATTCTATAAATAAAGAATTCTATAAAAAAAATAAAAATTCTATAAAAAAAAATCTCCCAAGGCCTGAGGATATAGCTTAGTGGTAGAATGTTTGCATAGCATAAGTATATGTATAAGGCTTTGGATTTAATCCCCAGCATTAAAAATTAAGGGGCACAGATGAGTTTCCACATTAACATTCAGAAAACAATTTTTGACATTTTTTTGAGCAATGCACTTCTTACAAGAATGTAAGTAGAATATAAATAATTTACATACAATGTTTTCAGTATTTCACTGAGCTACTGAAAATGGTATTGGTGACTTCTTGTTGAGTCTTAGATGGCTCAGCACTTCCCCCTCCTTTCAGGAAAGATACTTGGCCCTCTGGTTAATCATGTTAATAAGAGACAGCTTTGTGCAGTTATCTCCTATACTAGAGTGTTCACATACATATGTTCTACCTCCTGAATCTAGTCAATTCTTTTAAATAATATGTTAACTTACAAACAGTACAGGATAGTAGAATGCAAATGTGTATTAAATGTTTACTTATTTTAAGTGGCAGTGAGGATTGACCACGGATTGAAATCAATACTTTTAGGAATGTAAAAGCATTTTTAAAAAATAGATAATGAAGACCTGTGTCTACAAGTTACTTCTTGTAGTTTTACTTTAGTGTTTTTAAAACAAATGAGAGCTGGGCGTGGTGGCACATGCCTGTAATCCCAGCATTTGGGAGGCTGAGGCCGGAAGTTCCTTGCAAGTTCAAGGCCAACCTGGAATACAAAATGAGCTCAAGGCCAGCCTGAACTGCACAGTGAGGCCCTGTCTCAGATGGATGGATGGATGGATGGATGGATGGATGGATAGATGGATAGATAGATAGAATGAACCAGTGACTGTGAAACTTTAATCTACCTTGTTCCTTACGGAATAATACATTAATAAGAAACTTTCCTCATTATCAGATTCACAAATATGGCACACATGGTTAAAATCATATTTTAAAAATTAAAATGGATACATACTGTACTAGTAAATCCCACCATCAGAAAGGCTGAGGCAGGAAGATCACAAGTTCAAAACCAGCCTGAGCTGCATAGCCCCTGTCTCAAAACTAAATATTATACATAAACAAAAGAAAGCTAAGTGTACTAGTTCTGTCACTACAATAACCATTAAGATAGTATTGTATTATCTTACTTATTCTAACTTTGTGATTTCTTTCCATCTCCCTTATATCTTTTAAATACTATTTACTTAAATAGAGAAAATGTAAGCAGTTAATTCAGTTTCATCCTGATAATGAACTATTAGTTGGTTGGGAGCTAAATTGTTAAGGTTTCTTTGCAGTACACCTGAATTGGCTTCATGGGACTGAGGACGTAGCTCAGTGATGGGACTCCTGCTTTGCATGTGTACAAGACCCTGGTTTCAACCCTCAGTACTCAAAAAAACCCAAACCTATACATATTTGCAAACAGTTTTCTCCTTTATGAGTAATTCTTTTACCAAACAGTGTGGTGTTCTTCATAGTATTATATGAGGGGACAGTTTTTAGAGAAAACATCTTGCTATGTAGACCAGGATAGCCTTGAACTCATGGCGATCCTCTTGCCTCAGCCTCCCGAGTGCTGGGAGTACAGGTGTGTACCACCAAGTCCAGTTTACTATATGGATTATTAACAGATTGTTCATCTAGAATTTAAAAGGACTTGAGGCAACTGTTTTAATAATAAAATGACGTGTATGTGTGTGTGTGTGTGTGTGTGTGTGTGTGTGTGTGTGTGTGTATTTTGCTGGTAATCAAACCCAGGGCCTTGTTTACGCTGAGCAAACGCTCTACTACTGAACTGCATCCCTAGGCATAAAATAACTTTTTATAATAGAATTCCTAAAATTTTAAATTAACATTTCTTACTAATTAAAGTATTTAATCTGTTGGGGGCATGACACTAGAAAATCTTTTCAAATGAAAATTTTGCTATGTAGAACTCTTGTTTTTATTGTTATTGTTGTTTGTGTGTTTGTTTTTTGGTTCTTTCGGTTTTAGGGGCTTTTGTGGTGCTAGAAATTAAACATAGGACTTTCACATTAAGCTAGATTCCCAGCAACCAGCCAGTTAGCTTGCTCACTTACTGTCTGTCTCTGCCTCTGCCTCTGCCTCTGCCTCTGCCTCTATCTCTGTCTGCCTGTCTTTGTCTCTCTGTCTTTCTTCCTCTTTCACTTCCTTAGCTTACTTTCTTTCTTTTTTTTTTTCCTTCCTTCCCTCCTTTCTTTCTATTTTGAGATAAGGTCTTGCTAGCTTGCCTGGCTTGGCCTCAAACTTGCTATCTTCCTACTTCAGTCTCCCAGAGAGCTGGGACTACAGGCATGTGCTACCATGCTCTGCTCCATCTATAACTCTTAAAAGAAATGATCGAGGATATGCATATTTCTTTGTATTCCACAGATTTGACAGGTTTTTGTAGAATGGTCGCTTGAAGTTAAACCTGTGTGTTGGTAGTAGACACTGCTACACTAGCAGGTTGTGCAGGGTCTCCTATCTGTGCCAGTGTGATGCTGCTTCTTTGTACACTGCTTCTTCATCACCTAGGAAGAGGCCTTGGGCTGGCTAATACACATCTCCTGTCACCTGTCCAACAACCTCTTACAGGTTTAGAACTGGGGCTTCTTCTGAGAATCACCTTCTCTAATATAAACAAATCTGGTCCCGTATTGGACACTTAATGAAAATCTGTAGGGGTGGATAGTGGACAATCCTCCAAAATCATTCTAATCCTCTGTTTTCCAACCCATACTCTAGAGGCTACAATTCAGTGTGTAGAAAGTATTTAATCAAATAAAGATGGAAAGAAAGAAAAGAGGCCTGACAGGTTGTCCACAAATTTGGGCAAAGAATGATATAAGTTACCTAATTCTGTCTACTGTTGATGAGGCAGCTAAGCCATCCAGAGAAGTTAATTGACTTTTCTATAATACAGATTGAGTAGCCTGATATGAAATGCTTGGGACTGGGAATGTTTTGGAATTTTGGTATTTTCAGATTTTTGAAATATTTGCAAATATATAGATATATCTTGGGAATGGAACCCAAGTCTAAACCTGAAATTCATTTAGTGTCACAAACACCTTCCACACATACGGGCTGAAGGTACTTTTATACACGTATGTTTTGACTAATTTGTCACATGAGGGCGCAGGTGTGGAACTTTTCATTTGTGGTATTATGTTGATTCTCAAAAAGTTTTGGATTTTGAAATATTTCAGATTGATATTTTTTATGCTGGGGAAGTTCAACCTGTGTACTGTACAGGCCCAAAATCCCAATTGTGATTTTCTTTTTTTTTTTTTAACCTTAGGTCCCTTATTAATGTTCATTGAAACGTTTTCCTATCCTTCTTTTGTAGATTATCTAATCCAGAGTGTTTTACTTGTCTATGAATTGGCTCTGTGTCCAAACACAGAAAATGTACAATGGAGTGTTTCAGAAACATTTCTAATGATATTCAGTCTGCTAATCCTGGGAGGGAAAGGGTGGAATTTTTTTAGGAATAAAATACTTACGTTAACTTTTTATTAACCTGATGGTTCATGACCTTAATTTTGATTAACATAAATCAACCTCTGAGATTCATTTTTATTTTAAAAATATTAAATATATTAATAGCTAGTTTTCTAGTTTTAGATTATAACTCCTCTGAGTAATACACCTTTAAATTAGTCTGATGAGAAGCAAGGGATTTTTTTGCTTGCCAGAGGAAAAGGAGGTCTTAAAACACCATCAGTGTGTGCTTGAATGTATAAAACCAGTTTTATACACATTGACGTTTTGGAAGATCTGTCTTACATTATGGAAATAGAATTTGATTAATATTAGAGTTTTGTTTTTGTTTCTTTTAACACTTGAGCTTAAAGTCCTACTAGTATTGGTGGAGGGTTTTTTTGGTCTGGTTGTTTTGTTTTTTAACTTACCTAGATGTTTCAGTAGCAGCTCTAGAACCTTTGTGCTTGAGAAAAAGAGTGTGGCATGTGATACAGTGCATTCCCCACACACTTGTTATCTCACCTTTCTGAGCTTTGGTATCCTTCTGTGATAAACATAGATAATAGTAACAGCAAGTTCTCATGGGATTATTGCAATGATTTAACAAAAGGACTAGTGTAAAATGCTTCACATAGTGCCTGCCACATAATAGGTGCTCATTACTTAAGCCAGCAAGTATAGAGAAAACCCAGTAGCTTTTACACAAAACATACTATGTGTACCTGTACATTGCAGATTATAGCAGTCAGTGCCCAATTATTAGCAGTAATAGAAGTTCTGTTTTCTTAGGATTTTCAGCTGATCAAATAAACTAAAATGGTTACTGTTCATCCTGTAAATCACATAATGATGTATTCAGGGAAATAAAAAAACTTCCCAAGCTCAGTTTTATTTGTGAGTGACTTAAGGCACTTTTCTTTTTGCGGGAAGGGTGCTGGGGGCTGAGCCCAGGGCCTTGCACATGCTAATAAATGTGTACTCTACCACTGAGCCACACCCTTTCCCCCAAGACCTCTTTACTTGAAAGGTGGGAATGTAATTCAATAGTAGATCATTCGCCTAGCATGGCTGGGCCCTGAAGTTACCAGATCTAGTCGACAGTCAATCTAGTGTTCTCTTTTTCTTACTGAAACCCTCTTCCTTTGACTTACAACTGTCATTTCTCATTTGCTTATCTTAGTTAATCTTGGCTTGTTTTCTGTTGCTCACCCTTTAATCTTAGTATTCTCTAGGATTCTTTCATGTGCCTCATGTGTTCTCTTCTACTGCAGTTTCTATAAGAATGTGGTTATTACCTCCACATAATTCCTTGCCTTCAACGCCACCATCTCTTTTGAGTGTCCCTATTTCTGGCTAGTTACTACATATCCCTGATCTGCCTGTGTTGCTACCCTTTCCCCAAATCTTCCTGATTACCACTGTGCTGTAGAGATATTCTGCTTGCCTGAGTATAGTGACCTTCCTTGCATATTTGAGACCTTTATAACTCCATCTTATCCATATGTGACCCACAGTAATCCAGGTACTTGTGCCATCCAAAATTTCTGTCCAGTTCCATCGTTTAGCAGTTCCTCCCTTACATTCTGTATCCCATAGTTACTGACTTCCTGCAGTTCTTTGAACACTGGGAGATGATTCTCGTTCCTTCTGTGCCTTGATATATTTTTCTTTGCCTCAAATGTGGGCCCCTTCTCAACTGCTGCTTCTGTCCCTCCCACACATGGCACACAGCCGCTCCGTTCTTCCTCTGCTGTTGGAATATTTTGTCTTTTTTCCCAGTGTTTTACAATTCTTTGTCTGCTTGTTAGCTTTCTCCACTAAGCTAGCCTACTAAAAGACAAAGGCATTTTAGTCATTTTAGCATTCTTGGTGCCCGGTCCAGTCTCTAGCATAGATTAATAAATGGTACATAATATTGTTCATGAAACAGGACTTTTACAGGGAAGCTTAGTGGGGGACTGACTAGTCCTGTCAAAAACATCTTGTTTTAAGTGGTGTGTAGGTGGAGTAGATTGACTGGATGACTTTAGATAGCAGAATGAGAGAAGTGGACTCCCTCTGGCCCCACTGAAAGGATGAATGCAGTGAGAATGCAGGAAGTGGTGCTGCCATCTGCATTTGTCAAGAGTATGGAGTTAAGCAGCTTGATTTATAGTCCTGGCTTGGTTGTTACTTTTGGACTTTTTTGGTTCTTAATTTTCTTTACCTTTTGACAGGGAAATGGATTATACCGTACCCATGATTATAAGAGCTCTTAACATTGTTTTTCAGTGCTTAGGCTAATGCATAGCATAAAATGTGCTTAATAAATGTTTTTATCATTGAATTTCAATAAATCCCCTTTTCTGGATGTTTTTAATAAAACCCAACTCATGTTAAAATGTTAGTAAGTATAATAGCTGGGTATGGTGGCAAACACCTGTAATCCCAGCACTTGGGAGGCTGAGGCAAGAGGATTGCCATGAGTTCGAAGCCAGCCTGGGCTACACAGTGAGTTCAAGGGCCACATGAACTACAGAGTGAGACCCTGTCTCAAAAAAAACAAAAGAAAAAATATATACATACTAATATATATGTATGTAAGTGTATACATAAACTAACACAAGTAAGAAAAAATTCATTTGCCTTTTTTCTCTCCAAAGATTTATTCACTGTACTGATGATTCCCCCGATCCTTGTATAGAATATGAGGTAAGAAACAGTTTTTTTCTTCGATTATATTAATAAAGATGTATTGAAAATTGTTATTTATTCTTAAGATAAATCAATGGAATTTTTTGGATTAATTTCCCTGGGTGCTTAAAAACCCTGAATTTTTAAATTTATAAAATTTATCTGGGCTGGGGATTTAGCTCAGTGGCACAGTGCCTGCCTGGCAAGTGCAAGGTCATGAGTTCGATTCCTGGTACCGGAAAAAAACCAAAAAAAAAAATAAAAATAAAAAAAATAAATAAAATTTATCATACATATAAAAGAATATGCTCTTTCGGGTCCTCCTTTCCAAGATGACGAAAAAACAGAACAACAGTCATGCCAAAAAGGGCCGTGGTCATGTACAGGCTACTCGCTGCACAAACTGCGCCCAGTGCGTACCCAAGGGTAAGGCCATTAAGAAGTTCGTCATTCGAAACACAGCAGAGGATGCTGCCGTCAGGGACATTTCCAAAGCGAGTGTCTTTGAGTTATGTGCTTCTCAAGCTCTATGTGAAGCAGCAGTACTGTGTGAGTTGTGCCATCCACAGCAGAGTGGTCAGGAATTGATCTCGTGAAGCCTGCAAGGACCGAACCTCTCCACCCTGATTTAGACATGCTGGTGCCTCCCCACAACCTCCACCAGAGCCCATGTAAAGAGCTGGGTCTTAGTGGACTGAAGAGTGCCCGCTTTGGCAGCGCATATATTAATGGACTGAAGAAAACTCTCTCTTGGGAAAGAAATAATAAAGTGGATGTTATACTAAAAAAAATACATATATACACATACAGAATATAACTATTTATGACTAAAATAAAATCTTTGTGTTTCCCACTCTACTGAACCAGGTTAGTTTTTAATCCAATATATCAGGAAAAATGGTCATCCTTTTGCCACTTTTAAAATATTGTTTATTTCATCTCACAGATAACATACAAAGATAAGAATTAAAAGCTAAAAGGCAACTTTAGTATAAGTTTTAAGGATTTTAAACATACCAAACCCTGCTTTCATTCTGTATTTTCCTAGTCTTGAAAATGCACATACACAGATACCTGTGGAATGTGCAGTGTTCTTGGATGCAGCCGGCTGCTCATCAAGAATGAACCTGTAGTGCTTTCCTTCTACGTGCTGGTCCTCACCACCACTCTGGCTTCTTCTGCACTTGCATTGTCGAAATACAATGCTTTGACAATGTGTTTAGGAGAGGATAGCCATTTTTGCTCCATACTTATTTCCAAAACACTTCCACTTTTAGCTTTATAATACCAATTAGAATTAGTAATTTAAAAAAAAAATCTTGGGGGCTGGGGATTTAGCTCAGCGGCAAAAAGCGCCTGCCTGGCAAGCGCAAGGTCGTGAGTTCGGTTCCCAGTACCGGAGAAAAACCAAAAAAAAAAACCAAAAAAAAAGAAAGGAGAAGGAAATCTAGTCCTTCTTAAACTACTTCCCAATGATTAGTTGAGAGAAGAGAAAGC
>NW_004955462.1:253350-292201 GCF_000276665.1 Chinchilla lanigera
CTGGCAAGCGCAAGGTCGTGAGTTCGGTTCCCAGTACCGGAGAAAAACCAAAAAAAAAAAAAATATATATAAAAATAAAAAAAATCTTTGTTTGCTTCTAGACACTTTTGTATATACACATGCTTTCTAAATTCATCTGTTGGAGAAGATGTAGCTTAGTAGTGGAGCACTTGCCTAGCATGCATGAGGCCCCTAGGTTCCATCCCCCGCATCATACATACACACACACACACACAAGTTGTCTACTGACTGACTATGCTAAGTAGTTTTTAGTGTGGTTAATATATATTGGAATATCTCCTATGATTATCTAGTATATGTGACACTTAATTTACTATTCCAGGACACCAAATAATTACTAGATCTTAGAGCAGTTATAACTGAAATATTTATGTACCATTTGTGGTTTTTTTTTTTTTCTCTTAATTCTGTAGTATAAGCATTTTCCAGTATCATTATATAGTGTTTTACAGCATCATTTATACCTATATAATATATCCATATTTCTGGTCTTACTGAATAAACGTCTATCTATGAAGTACCTGCTATATCTTATTTATTCTGGAAATGCTGGAGATTGTAAACCTTCCCTTGAAGCTTAATCTTTACTAAAATGTCATCATTTACCTCCAAGATTTATGTGTCAGGGAGTTGCTCTTTTATTACTTTTTTGGAAGTATACTATCATCATGGTGGTGCATAAAATGTAAAACTAGTTTTAAATCTGCTAAAGTGATGTTTAAATAATTACAGTGAAAAATGTTGCAACCAGAACCCTGTGTATATTTTAAAAATACATCCACATGTGATATCCTTACATATTTATAAAATATCTGGACAGATAGACAAGAAATTGACAGCACTCACTCATTGGCTCTAAGGAAGAAGACAAGAGGCCCGTTGAAAAAGAGACTCACCTTTTCCTTTTGTGTTTTTAAAAAAGTAACTGATACACTGTATATGATACACTGTATATAAAAATTATTTTTATGAAGATTGTGCATATTTCCCAAAAATTAGTGAGCTACAGTTGGTTTTATTTTATTGCTAAATAAAAGTTATTTTAGCCGTTTTATACACACACACCCTCATTACCTTTTTAGTACATAAGAACTATGTGATATTTTAGTTTCGGGTTCTTCATTTAATTATTTGTTTTCAGATTTTAAATTATTAAATTTAATTTTAAAATATGACATGTACAGGACTTAACCAAGAACTCACAATAATGAAAAATGTAATCGGTGCATTTTACATTTCTAGGACACAATTTTTAAAGTTTCCTTCTGATAAAACTTACTACCAAAACTTTAAAAGCAGAAGAAAATATAGGGAATGTATTACCCACGTAGATCCTCAGTATTAATACTTTGGTCTTAAATTTCCCTTTCATGATTGTGTATGTATGTGTACATTATAAATACTTTGCATACCATTTTAAAGCTTTTTAAAAATTATGATGTGAGCATTTTCCTGGGTTATTCTTTTTAATATAAATTTTACTGGCCGCTTTTCTTATATATTTACTATTTTACTTAAACATTATTTGCCTGCTGTGTCTTACATACTTGGATGGGTTACAGAGGGTCAATAAAACCCGGTTCCTGCCCTTAGGTTGCTTACAAATTAGTAGGGAAGAGAGACATATATCAGATTGTCATTCTACTGTATAACAGGAGATGAGTTATGGACAAAGGCAGTGTGAAGGGCTGGGGATGTAGAGATCTGTGACTCTTGCCTAGCAAATGTAAGGCTCTGGGTTCAATTCTTGAGTACTAAAGGAAAGGAAGCAGTAAGAGAAGATATTGAGCCCTCCCCCAAAGATATTCAGGGAATGGTGCCTAGAGTAATTCAAGGTCCATCTCCCAGATTCAGGGCAGAGAAGCATGTTTGGGATGAAGGAAGGTAGGATTGCTGGCCGCTTATTATCGGCTAATGCTACCAAAGAGTGGGACTCCTTGGGCTGGGCATGGAAGAGCACGGCAGCAAGATTGCCGTTCTGAGACTAAGCTGGGCAATTTAGTGAGGCAAGAAAAATATTTGTGTGTTTGTTTTTTTGAGACAGGGTCTAGCTTCATAGTTCAGGCTGGCCTTGAACTCATTGTGTAGACCAGGCTGGTCTCAGATTCTCAGCGATCCTCCTGCTTCAGCCTCCCAAGTACTGGGATTATAGGCATGGACCACCACACCCAGTTTCTGTCTGAAAATTTTAAAAATAAAATAGAACCAGAGGTGCTGGGGATATACCTCATTGTTGCCTGGGATCAATCCCCTATCCTGGAGAAAAAAAGGAATAAGACTGATTAACTACAAAGACAAAAATAGAAGAATACATTTGTCAAGTGTACTTTCCCTAAAGTTGTAGCAACTCAATATAGATGAAAGTTTATATATAATAATGTGTTCATTATATTAATAAGACTGATTGTGACCTGATCCCTGGTATAATTAGCTTACTTTAAAATAATATGAAAACCATAGAAGGATTGTATATGATTCTTTGTGATAACTTTAGTAATAATTTTATCAGAATCAGATTACCAAATGGTGCTTAAAGTAGATAACTTTGAATTCATGTGTGTGTTTCCATGGAGCAAATCTAGGGCATGCATACAAGCCACATACTTTACTACAGAGCTATGCTCCCAGCTTTGAAATTATTCTTTTTTATATTCCTAAAGTGCAAAACATGAATGACAAGGCAGCTTACAGCACAATCACGATAAGATTTACTTCGTCATCCTTGGTGTTGTGGACTGTGTTAGAACTCTCAAAATTATATATAAGCAACAAAGGTACATTTTTGCCCTAAAAAATTATAGCACAATTTCCCCTTTTTAATAAAATAATAGATCACAGCTCTGTTTCCTAAGTCTTGTGTTTTATGATGTTACCTTGTTTTGAATCATTTTTAATGACAATCATTAAGAAATAATCTTTGCATGACATTGTCTGTTAGACTTCCTTGCATAGTTATGTTACATTCTTTTCCCTTGTCTGCAGCTTGTTCTCAGAAAATGGTGTGAATTAATTCCTGGGGCGGAATTTCGATGTTTTGTCAAGGAAAACAAGCTTATTGGTGAGTTCTTTTTACACTTGAGGGGCTGGGGGTTTAGCTCAGCGGCACAGCGCCTGCCTGGCAAGCATAAGGTCTTGAGTTCGATTCCTGGTACCAGAAGAAAAACAAAAACAAACAAACAAAAAAATACACTCAAAAGTAGTCTTTAAAAGAAGACAGCAACAGTACTATGGCCATAAATAGCAAGATTTCATTCTTTTTTATGGATGAAAAATATTCCATTGTATAAATATACAAATTTGATCATTAGACGTTGTATATATCTCAAAATATCATACTGTATGCAAATAATGTACAGTTATTATGTGTCAATTTAAAATAAAGCCAAAGAAGACAAGCTTTTGATGGATAACAACTTCTAGTAGTTGGATAGGGTTATCCATTAGTTTTCATCTGAAGTGCCACCTCCACCCAGTTGGCATGAACTCTGAAATGTTAATGTTGATAAGCATCCTGAGCCATGGTCACTTCCCACAGAAAAAGGTAGTTTTGTGAATTAATCACATCTGCCTGGCCTCAAGGGATGACAGTGATGGTTATTGCCACCCCTATATAATGTTACGTGCTTTTTGTTTGAAACTTTGCAAGTATTATTTGCAACTACTTGCTGTAAGCAGCATAAAAAGCCAAACTTTTGAACCTTTATTTCTATTGTTAGGATACTGTTTACGTTTCTAGCAAGAGAAAGTATGTGGAAAGATGAGTAAAGCTCTCTGTCACCTGTTTTCTTTCCTCTTGTGTTACTATTCTGTTGGCTATGGTTCATATAAGTTAAATATTGAAGTTAATTTGTTCTTAAATTTTTGTCTTTGCATGTTTTCTGTAAAGTAAAACTTACCATTGATCAAGAAAAGTGTAATTTGAATAGAATCCACAATATTCATTGGATGTGATATTGACATTTGTTAACAATTAAAAGAAACTTGGGGCATTTGAATTAATCTGAATTATTCATATCATTAGATATTCCTAAAAAAAAATACTGCTGTCTGTGCTAAAGAAGGGAGTTACACTGGCACATGAGTAAAGAGGCCCTGTTTCAGACCAGAGGTCTTTACTCTAAAAATCAGACATATTTTGGGAATTCATTCAGTACTTCCTTGGGGCTGGGGATTTAGCTCAGCAGCAAAAGTGCCTGCCTGGCAAGCGCAAGGTCGTGAGTTCGGTTCCTGGTACCAGAGAAAAATCAAAAAAAAAAAAAAAGAAATTACATTCAGTACTTCCTTAAGTACATTTGAGTAATGGCAGCAAATCACCTTGAAAAAATGTTTACTTCTCCATCATTTGAAAGATCAGACTTGTGAAGGCAGAGTTACGTGTATAAGCAAGAAAAACAGCTTCTGTGAAGCTTTTTATGGCCAAATTCTTCTCATTGTGCTAAACAAAAAGGAACTTTCTAAAAGTAAGAATGCATAGTAACGTGGAACTGTAGGATTCATCTATCCATATAATCTTTACAAGTGAGTAATTTATAATGTAGTATTCATCTGATTAATCTTCTGACCAACTTTAATGGTTTTCTTAAAAGTTTGCATCAATATGAATTTTTTAAAGAACATTGTATAATAATACAATATAAAATACTTTCTTACCAGGCATTTCTCAGAGGGACTACACACAATACTATGATCACATTTGTAAACAAAAGGAAGAAATTTGCAGATGCATACAAGACTTTTTCAAGAAGCATATACAGTATAAATTCTTAGATGAAGACTGTAAGTATTCCTATTGACACATTATAGTGAAATTATCAAGGTGCGTAATTTAAGTACTGGATTTGAAGTGTTGTGTTACTAGTTGATATTGCTGATGGTTTGCGTATTAATTTCACCTTACTAATTAGAATCCATTCTTAATGCTGAGGCAGTTCTCTGTCCTGTCATTCTAGATGTTTGTATATTTTACAGAGTCCATCTAGAGAACAGAGTGTGCCTCTTTCTAGCGCCTATGTTTAAATGATGAGGACAGTTACAAAGTAAGCCTTTGAAGGTGTTTTTAAGAATTAAAAGTATACGGTATATAAGAGAATTTTCATACGTCTTAAAATTATATCTGTTGTGATTTACTTTTTTCCTATTTGCCAAGACTATGTTCTTTGAAAAATTTGATTTTTAAAATGCGAAGCATGCCGTCACCATAATTAGATTTTATGCTTTAATATTACAGATTTTACTCATTTCATTCCCCAAGTAAGTGACAGTTGCTGCTTTCATGAGTACGTTCCTCCATGACAGCATCTTTCATTCCAGTGCAGCTGGTTTTTCTGGTGAATTGGATGAGATAATGTTGGTGGTTTGTTTGAATTTTTAGATACAAGGGAATATTATAGTTAGGGATAGAGAAAAAACAAAATTACATTTGAAAAATCAGTGCAAGGTACATTTTTATGTTTGAAGTTTTTGAGACTTAGAAGCATTAACTACTCAAATATTCTGCTGTGTTTAATAATAAAATATACTTCATTGTTCAAAATTTGTATCATGAAAATATTAGTTCACTAGTAACTGAGTTTTTTCTCCTTTACAGTCGTATTTGATATATACAGAGACAGTAGGGTAAGTGAAAGCTGTATTTGATATGCTCTAAAATCAGGGCAGCCCTTGCAAGCACAGTACACAGCCATTGTATGTAAGAGTCCACTGCTTAAGGGGCTGGGGATTTAGCTCAGCGGCAAAGCACCTGCCTGGCAAGTGCAAGGTCATGAGTTCGGTTCCCGGTACCGGAGAAAAACCAAAACCAAAAAAAAAAAAAAAAGAGTCCACTGCTTAAAAAAGAAGTTCCCAAACCATCTAAAGTTTGTGAAATTCACAGTGGCCAAGAATCTCACCTTAAAGTGTACCTAACATTGGAGATATGTCAAAATAACGATGTGCCACAGGTTTGGGGATTATTAATGATGCCAGCGGGTAAATGGCCTCTCCACTCTTCTTCACACCTTTATCAGAGGTCGAGGCCCATTTCACATAGTCCTTTTGCACACAGGAATGACCAGGAATCTGGTATTTCCACAATTATTTTTAGTCAACCAAAAGATTCTTAGCATAATTTGAATCACTTTTTTCTTGACACTAACAGAGGGTTAGTTTACATTTATTTTTTCCTTAATTTAATTTTTAATTTTAAAAAGTGCATATTTATGGGGCACCTTGTGATGTTTCAGTTTGTATGTACATTGTATAATGTTTACATCAGGGTAACCATATCTCCTGAAATTTATTAATTCCTTATGGTGAAAACAAAAAGCCTTTCTTCTAGCTCTTTGAAACGTATAGCCCAAGGTCATTTTCTGCAGTCACTCCACTGTTCAGCAGTGTCCTGGAGCTGCTTGCTCCTGCCTGTTGACTTAGTACTCAGGGACCACCTTCCCCATCCCTCTCCCTAGACTCTGGGAACTGTGTTCTACTCTCAACTTAGACCTCACACATAAGAGAGATCATATGATGCTTTTCTTTTTATACCTGGCTTATTTCACTTACCAGTCTGTTCTCTGGCTCCATCTCAGTTACTCTTAAGTGGCAGGGTTTCATTGTTAGGGCTTGCTTTCTCCATTCATCAGCTGATGGACACTTAGGTGGTTTACATTTCTTGGTGACTGCGAGTAGTGCTGTAACAAATATGGGAATGCAGATGTCCCCTGCACATACAGATTTCAGTTCTGTTGGATGTACACCAGGCATGGGATGCTGGATCATATGGTAGTTCTGTTTTTAATTTTTTTTGAAGAACCTCCATACTGTTTTCCATGATAGCTGTACTAATTTCTTTTCCTACCAGCAGTGCGCATGGTTTCCTTGTTCTCCACATCCTCTCTAGCATCTTTTGTATTTCTGTTCACAGCCATTCTGAGTGAGTGAGGTGACAGATATCATCACATCACATCATGGCTTTTATTTACATTTCCCTAATTGTGATGTTGAGTTTTTTTTAGGTATCTGTCAGCTGTTTGTATGTCTTCTGTTGAAAAATGTTTAGCGTTCTTTAAGTCTTAGAAGTGATAAAATTTCTGTAATGAAAAAGAAAACAAAAAGCCAAGACATACAATCTTCTTGAAGAACTTTAGGTTGCTGAATGCTGTCCTATGATTACTACTCTCTGATTGAACTGTTAAGATAACAGATGTGCTTTCCAATGTGCTACCCATACACATGCTCATCAGCCTTACAGAATGCTGCCTGCGATACCTTTTGAGTCACTTTTCAAACAAAAGGACATGGCCCAGAGCAACATTAACTGTTTATTAAATCAAAAGACATCACTATGTTTTCAGTTTTCTGTCTTGCAGGATGATGGTTGTAAGATGAGATTAGACAAAGAGGAATGAAACTTGGCAAAGTTTCAGCTGTGTGGAAACAAACCACAGAGAAGGATAGGAAGCTGGTAGGATGAAATGGACAGATCAGCTTACTAGTCAGAGTACTCAGCGTCTACTCTCTCAAATCACTCACACAGCCAGCATTTATTGAGAGTCTTTAAGGGGCCAGCCACTGTGCTGCTACAGGAAGCTTCAGACAGGACCTAGGACGTTGAAGGAGTTTGTATGTAAGTGAGGCAGGCAGTATCAAGGCAGTCAGTGAGACACAACGCCACGCCACTGTCTTGAATGTGCCCATCTCTCAGAGCGGTTTTATTTTCATTTAGTTCAATATTACTGGAGATTATTAATGGAACGGGTGGGTATATGACCCCCTTCCATCCTGTGAGATGCTTATCTGACCACACTGTTCTGTAGCTGAGGCAATTGTTTTATGTATTAGCAGTTGAAACGTTTTGAAACGGCAGTTGAAACAGCATTTGCTAAGATGTGTCAGTATATCCCTGGAACATAACTAGTCTACTGTAATTCAGTAGGGCTGACAGGTAGATGCAGACATTTAACTTGTAAAGTAAAAGTTAAAGAATGTTAGACATGCACATAGTAATTACTGATATATAATCTTGTAGAATTGAAACTAGTTACATTTTTACAAGTGAGAAATATGCCAGTATAAACATCCTGACAGTTTCTGTTAACAGATTTAAACCATATTGAAAAACTCATTTGCATTTACTCAGTGGCACTTACATGAGTTTTTAGACATTTTCTTGAATATATTATTTTTCGGCTATTCATGTAGAAAGCTCTTTCTTCTTTTATATGTGGTCTCTTACCTTAACTGTAGCTGAGTTATGCTTAGACTTGGCAGCACACATACCTGCTTTCTTACTGAGGCCAGGCAAGCTGACTCTGTTGATGGCTTACGCGTCTGAATGGGCCGCACATTCAGTGATCCAGGCTGTACAATTGGAAGCTACATTTTAAGAAGCTACTTAAATGATAACACACAACTAGAATTTAGGATGACTTTCCTAGATTCTTCAACGTTTACCCTGCTCCCCTTATGTATTCCTCTCAGTTGTGACTGTTGTTACTACTTGTTAATTTGATTCCTTTTTTGTACTGAATATATCTGATCCTGATTGTGGCATTATTCAAATTGGTTTTGCAACTTGGCGTTTTCTTTGTAAATGTTCCATGTGTGATTGAAAGTCCACTTTCTGATGTTTGAAGCATTGCATAGGTGTCTTTACATTAACCTTGTTAACAATGTTAAAATCTCCTATATCAGATAGATGAATGATGTTTGAAGTTTCCTTCAAAATAATACACATTCAGGGAAGTAGATGGGAAAGTGGATGGAACAAGACTGGCCACAAATTGATAACTGTTGGACTGAGTGGGAAAAAAGGGGTTCTTTATACTATTTGTCTACTCTTGAATATGTTTAGACTTTCCACACCCGCCTGTAATCGTTCTGTTTTTCATTTGTTTTCTGTTTTATACTGCTGGAAACTGAACAGGGCTCAAAGATGCCGGCCACACACTTTAACTTTTCCAACTTTAAAACCCGTGAAAAAAAGCTGTCTTTCCTAATTTTCTGTCTACCTGAGTTATTGGTTACTGAACAAGCTATGTTAAAATCTCTTGCTTTCTGGTTTTGTTGGCTTTTGTATAATGTGAATGAGGTAATATTCTTGGAAAATGCTGGTAAAGAGGGTTTCATTTTTTGAGTGAATTCTCATCATAGGCAAGGACCATTTCAGTTCCTAATAATAGTATTGTATGTTTTACATTAAAGCGTATTTTATCAAAATTACTATTACTACAGGTTTTCTTTTGGCTTAGAATTTGTCTTTACCCATCTTTTTATTTTTAGCTGTTGTGTTTTAAGTGTGTACATGTATCTTATAAATAGCTTTGTTTGTTTGTTTGAGACAGGGTCTCATTTTTGTAGCCCAGGTTGGCCTTAAACTCTCTATCCTCCTACCTCAGCCTCCCAGACTGGGATTATAAGAGTGTGCCACCATGCCCAGCTATAAATAGCATTTTGCTGGGATTTTTTTTTTTTTAATTTAATCACTAACAATTTCAGGTTTTAACTGGTGAGTTTGGCTTATATTTATTGTATTTGATACTTTTTCCAAAACATTTTGAGTTTTCTACTTCCTTTTATTTGCTTTGCTTTTTTCCCTTTTACTTAGATTTTCGCGCTTGAATTTTCTTACGTCTTTCCATATCTGTCGCCCCATGGTTTTGATGTTGTATTTCTGTTATTTTAGTAGTTATCATTAAATCTTAATGTAAATCTTTAATAAAAGTTAATTTCACTTCCTAGTGCCCTCATAATACAAAGACCTCAAAACACTCTTAATTTCTACCACCCACTCTTGCCTTGGGGTGATTTGTGATGTTTTATTTCCACTTCGATTGTCTACCTCCAGATTAGTCATTATTGCTCATGTTTAGGGTTTCTTTCACCAGTGCTTCATCGCTCTGGCTACTCTCTAGAACTATTGCTTCATGATTTTTTCTGTTTTATTTTTTTAAAAATACAGGACATCTGTATATGTTACAAAGATTAGGCTTTTGTGATTATCTTTTGCCACAAGGAAAATCAAATATACTATTCATTTATTTTATGGCTTCTAAGTTTTATTCATAATTTTAAAAATAAGTCTTTGTGTATTTTTGTCTAGACTTTTTATGATTTCTTATTTTACATTTGAACCTTTGATCTGTTTGCATTTTCCCATTTGTCTATTAAATACTGTTGATCCTGTCTTGCCTTCTTCTAGCTTTTCATTTTGTTGTCCTCATACCCATGTCTATCCTCATACCCATGCCCTTGTACCCAAGACATATTTTTAAAATTATGAATTCTTTTCCTTTCAGGGATTTCCAAGTCCTATGAGCACACTGATGCTCATGCTCAGGCCTGGAAGAAAGCCCTTCCAAAGATTTCCCCAACTCAGTTTAAATTTTTACTTCTTCTGTTAGGTTCCTCTTCCTTTCTGGTACCCGGTGATTTCCTTTTTCTCCTCCTAATACATTTATGGATTTTCATTTAAATTTCACCCAGTTTAGAACAGGAAGCCTTTAAAGTTACCTTAGGAAATAAGAAGTGAAATAAATAACCTTATTCCTGGAGTCTTCAATATATTTTACACTCAACCAAAATAACCTGTTCCTAGGGATGGGCCATTATTACAAGACCTTTGTGCAAGTCAGCGTTTTTGTGATTTTTGTGTTTTAAGACATGGTTTCACTATATACTCCAAGCTGCCTTGAACTTGCTAGTGTAGCCCAGGCTGGTGCCTCAGCCTCCCAAGTACTATAGCTCAGGAAACATTTTCAGCCTCACCTGGCTTTGGGTCTCTTTCGTTCTGCTAGTACCTCATAGTACCCCTTGCACAGTGTCTGGAGCACAGATTTATTTGGGTGGGTAGTCTTTGGTTCACACAAGGAGAATGTGCCTGGCTGCCCTTTGCTTACAAATAGCCTAAAACAAGGTTAATTTCTCAGGATGTCTTCTGCCTGAGTTGTCACAGGAGAAGCATGTTATAACTGCAGAATCCTAAGCTTCATAGTTATGCCTGACTAGTGGGTTGTTGATTGTCTTTTTGTTCTTGTGGTAGAGAATGGCTTCTGAACCATAGGAGAAACTGGCACGTAACACTGGTTGTTTGGCTTGATGTTCAATTTGGTTTGTTCTTTGCAGTGTGGAGTAATTTTAGTTCATAAAGTTCAGTATTCCCCTACTAACATGTACAGCATCTCTCCCATTATATTGAGATAGTTTTACTAGTTATAAAAATTCCAGTAGAAAGGATTTGGAGGTTAGAAAGCTGTCCATTTTCTTACAGTAACATACAGTGCATCAAAGACATCTTCATAACAGTTTCCCAAAGCAGAGCTGCCATCAGACTAGGAAATTGATTGATGGACTGATATTATTTCATCTGCCCAAAAATGTAGAAGTGGGTGCTGAGCTGATTAGTCATAGCAAACACTTCATATGGCGAGAGGAATTTGCAGGATTCCTTGCAAGGGTTGAATAAAATGCAAGTCTTGTGTGACATATGGTGACACTTTTCACAGTGATTCTATGACTAGAGGTTTCTGATGTTTAAAGCAAGTTCTAGCAAGATGTCTTATCTTTCCTGAAACTTTGCCTTAACCCAGGTAAGAAATACCAGGTACTAATGATGCTGGCTTAGCAGTCCTTAGGCATGTCCAATTTTACACACACATCTCAGGACATGACAGCTCTACTGTTACAAAAAAAAAATCCACTTATTACTAACAACAAAACAGTATAAATGAGGGCCAGGAGTGTAGCTCAGCAGCATGGCACCTACCTGGCAGGTGCAAAGTCTTGAGCTTGATTCCTGGCTCAAAAAAAATAAAACAAACAGTACAAATGTATGGCTGTATCAGTAAGAAAATGAAGAGGAGCAAAGATAAAAATTTGAAGGAAACATTTGTCTATGTCCCTGTACTCCCCTCCAGCTCTGAGAGCTCAGTGCTGGGCCCATCCTCATTCAGCTGCTCTTGATCCTAACTCAGAGCAAGCTAGCAGGTCAGGATGTTCTTTCCCTGAGGCCAGTGGCTTCTGGAAGGCCCACCAGAGTAGGATTAGGTCAGGATTTCAAAAGTTTTCAGTCATACACGCAAATCAAGTACTACACTGACGTTTAAAGAAAACTAAGCATTTCCAAACTTTTTTCAACCTTTTTTCCTGTGCTTCTTCGAGTGCATACAAGGAAGCATTCCACCTTCAAGGCAGCCCTTTGGGAGGGGCCTAGTGCTGTTAGAGAGCTGCTGGCTTCTTCCTGCAGGTCGTTTTGAGCACCCCTAGAAGCATTTCAGTCCTTTTATTTGTGGCAAGTGAGCTGTTAGAGTGAGGTCACCACTCTGCTGCTTGGATCTTTTCACTTAAAATTCTAGCATATAAGCAGGAGTTGGAAGCTGGCCCTTCCCTGCTGGGTTGCTTCTGTCTCTGCATATACACACCCTTCCCCTTAGATTCAAGTCTGCTTTATTGAACAGGTGGCCCTTTCACACATGGGATTTGAAGGAGCTATAAAGAAATCATAATATGGCTCAGTCTTTCAGGGCAAATAACATCAAGAATAACTTTTTAAGAAAACAGACTGTAGACGGTGCTTTTATTTTATACCTGTTAATTTGTATGTGTCCATATTACAGGGAAAGGTGTGGCTAATTGACTTTAATCCATTTGGTGAAGTCACAGATTCACTGCTGTTCACTTGGGAAGAACTGATATCCGAAAAAAACTTAAAAGGTGATTTTAGTGAAGGAGATGCTCAGGAGCAGGTAAGACATTTTTTTAAAAGATACAAAGAAAACCCTTGTAATACACTGAAAATGGCTTGCTTGCTTGCTTGTTAGACACTGAGTGGTAGTGAGCTGGACCCTGGGGACATGCAGGTGACATGGTACTCACTGGGATTCTTGCCTTGAACTTTTAGGAAATTATAATAGGTCAAGAAAAAGAATGGGTCCTCTGAACTTAGTTCCTAGTTGTTTCCTTTCACTTCTGTCCTGGCCTCCTGGAGCCTGGAGCCCTCGCTGTCTGTTCACTCTGACCAGAGTCCCACTCCCAAGCTCAGATGGTGACCGGAACCTCTCCACGTTCAGGGAGAGTCAAGCAGTTCTGGTTTTCTGCCAAGTCTCCCTGGCCACTTTCTCCTCCACTGTCCACAGAGCCCAGTCCCCAGCTTCTCCACCCTCCTCGGGCCTCCCCCCATCCTGCCCTTCTTCTCAGCAAAGGGCTCCACTCCTGTCACAGGAAAGGGAATCCACAAGTTAGGAGTCACGCAGTGGAGCTGTCCTCACAGCGCGTACCCTTCTGCCCTCTGGTTCTCCGCATCCATCCACTCAGCGACGCATCCCCATGTCTCTCAGACACCTTGTGCTGTTTTTTCATTCTTTTCCCTTTTACCCATCAGGAGTTAGCCATGTTCAGATCTTTTTGAAAAGGACTTTGTTCAGCCATGTTTCTTTACACAGCATCCCTCTCCTTTATCCCATCTTTACAGCCAGATTTTTTTCAAACAAAAATTTTGGGTGTTTTCTATATGTACAGGTAATACATACTTTTTTTGCAGCATTTTTGTTGTTTTGGGTTGTTTTTACAACTCAGGGTGTTCACACTTAGCTGCATCTTCACCTTTTCTCATTTTTTATTTTGAGGTAGGGTGTTGCTAAATTGCCTAGGCAGAGGTTCAACTTGTGATTCTTCTGCCTCAGCCACCCAGAGTGCTGGCCTAATGCCATGCCTGGCCTAATACATGCTTATTTTTAAAGAAAATTCTACAATCACCTAAAATTTTACCATCTTGGGAATCACTGTTTATATTTTGGTATATAACATGCACATACACATACACGTAAACCTTTTTAAATAAATGAGATTATACTGAAATTGTATATCCCCATTTTTTTTGTTGGAATTGAACCTAGGGTCTCACCTGTGCTCAGCAAATGCTCTGCCAGTGAGCTACACCCCAGTCCAAGCTTTTACATCTTTTAAAAATTGGTTACAGTTTTACATAATCATTTTAGAAAACAGGGAGAGAACTAGGAAGAAGCAGGACTTGAAACCCTACCAAGTAGAAATGGCCATGCTTACCACCACAGCTGGTGTTCCTGCGGACCCTTTTTGGTATGAGCACACACACGGGCTGTCATATCAGCAGAGCTCTTTCAACTAGTTTGTTTCTTCTGCTTTCTGGCTGCTGCACTGCCTTCCTTGGGATGTTTTTTCCTTGCCCATCTGTCCCTTATCTCCTCTCATTGTCCCTGTTGCTTGGCCCCTTCTCTAGCCAGGGTCAGTTTTCTGTCCCTCACCCTACACAGCACTTGTTTAAATAGCCCACTGAGATGCGCACCCTGCGTTAGACCATAGATTTCTGAGGACAGAGAAAACGCCTCTCCTACCCACAGTGCATCTGCGGAGTCTAGCACAGTATCAGGCATGCTTAGTGTTTGTCATATTAAAAAACTGAAGGAATTTTCTCCCCCTAGTGTCTTAGAGTAGTGAACCATTAACCCTCAAAGATAGGAACAGCAGTTGTAAGCTATTCACTACAGGTGGGGTGTTATTTTTAAACGTGAGGTACATGGTTATTGGGTACAGATGGTTTGTATAAAGTTATCTCTGTGACCCAAATCTTTTATTTACTTATTGCTTCTAAATATTAAAGGTTTGGGGTTCACAGGGAAAGAGGAACAGGTTCCTGGCTGCTTTCCTACCACTCCCTCTTGCTCCTCTCCTCAGGCTCAGGCCAGAGACCTGGCTTCCCTCCCTTCTACTTGAGACAAAGCCCAGCTTTGCCTCCAGGACTTATATCAGTCCTGCCCACAACACTCTGCTCCCAGGCTCTCACATGGCTGTTTTCATCACCTCAGTTCTCAGCCCAGCAGTCCCCTTCTTAGCAGGATCCCATGTGACCACCCCTCTAGAGTCGTGCACACTGTCATCCTATTAGTATATCACCCTGGTTCTGTTTGCTTAACACTTTTTAGTTCCCAAAATGGTCTTGGTAATTTGGTTGCTTGCTTATTGGCTGTGTCCCAGTCTCACTTGCCAGTTTACATCCCACAGCCAGAAAGAGATCTAGCACAAAGCAGATGTGGTGTGACTTTTGGCCACATAACTAGCTTGTTATAAGATAAGACCAGCTTTCCAGGGCTCCACACTCCTCATCCATTCAGGTCCGCAATTTGCCTTCCTTTGCTGGACACCAGCAGTCATCTCCTAGGTGTCTGCCCCAGAAAGTCCAAGCCCTAGGATCTCTGTCTCTGAAATTCTTTTTGACAAAAGGCAACATGTAAATATTATATGCAAGACTCAAAGCCAGTAAGTACATCAAAGAATGAATGTGAAGACTTATTAAACATGAATCTGAACTTTGCAGTTGGCTTGGATGTAGGTGATGAGAGAGATACACGGATGACTTAAGTACAGAAGTAGAGGATTCAGAGCACTTATTTGTCCTCACTATTAGGTATTTTCTAGGACCGCTTCCCAGCTGTGCTTCTGTAGTAGCGGTCTGGCTTTTGAGACTGCCTGTGGCCTAGATGACTGAGCCTGGGTCCACTCAGTATTCGGCGCTGGCATAACTTGCATACTGGGGTTCAATGATAAACCCAGCTCTCCACAAGACACTTCCCAAATGCTTCGGGCTTATTTCCTAGTGAACATGTAGAATCATTTTTAAATATTGGTGCCCTCTTTTACTTGAGGATCTTATTTTCCTCCTTTTCTAGTACAGAAGAGAACATGGTATTGAGGTTGTTATGCTAGGATATTTTTTTAGTTTGAAGAGCAGACCTAAAAGAAACTATAGACTTTGCTGTTTTCCTTATGTAAAGGACTCTCCAGATTTCCGTTGCACGAACAGTGAGGTTACGGTACAACCCAGCCCCTATCTGAGCTACCGGCTGCCCAAGGACTTTGTGGACCTGTCCACCGGGGAAGATGCTCACAAGCTCATCGATTTTCTTAAGCTGGTAAATATATACATACGTTTAGAAAGCTAGTTGTCTCCTCCAATTGGTTTTCCAGTGGGCTTTCTAATATTTCATTTTAGCCCTGTGCCATCTAGATTTATTTGATGGTAATGGATTAAAGAGTCAGGAGTAACTGAGTTGGGTCATTTTATAAGAAAACATGAAATGTGAACTGAAGGAGTAATTTATTGATTAGAGTAATAGAAAATGTTGTTATGAAGTATATGCTTTTTGAAACATTTTCTTTATCCTGACTTCAAAGAAAGTCTGTATATTGTCATAAGGCCATGAGTGCAAATCTTTTTTGGTGACTCTGGGGAAAAGGAATTTTATATTTCTCTGCGTGTTTCTATGTGGCCGTGTTGTGTACCTATGACCAGAAGAGAAAGAAATCCCTGAAGATAATTTGCCCCCAAATCAAAATGTTGTCCCAGCTTAATGAGTTAGTGAAGCCACATTTTCGTTTGATCATTTTAAGCACATCTTTTTCAAGGCCTCTGAATAGTTACCCATGTTGACAGAAACCAGGATCTTGGCTAAGTGGATGTCCCAGTGAGCATATGCTGTTTCAGTGCACTCTTGGTTTCCTTTGACAGAAAAGAAATCAGCAAGAAGATGACTGATCAGAGCACTAGAGTTCAAGAGCAAGTGAAAGAGGCAATCGTGGCTACTTCCAGAGGCTGCTCGGTGGCCACAGTTTGAGTAACCCTGGCAGGGGTGGGGTGGGGAGGGCAATGTGGAAATCTGCAGCTTTTTATATCATGTATATTCACCTGGAGAGAGTAGAGGGGCTTTGCTACTTGTAAAAATAGGATAATAAACAGATCTTAAAAATAGGAACCCATACTGTTCTGAGAATAAAATAACTTTCTATGAAATACCTTGCTCTTCTGACTCAGTTAAGATTTGTGTAGATTTCTTGTGATGCTACTTTTATACCTATCAAGTAGATGGGAAAATTTATATTTGCAATACAGAGATAGTCTTTCTTAATCATTACTTTTCTTTAAAAAAATAAAATAAACCTTAGGCCAGCTGTAATGGTGTACCCTTGTAATCCTAACTCTCTGGAAGGCTGAGGCAAGACAATCACAAGTTCCAGCCAGCCTGGGCAACTTAATAAGATTTAGCAAGTACATGAGAGTATTGCTCGGTAGAAAGGCCCTAAGTTCAGACTTCAATAACACACAAAAAATAAAGAACATTATACTACAATAGGAAATATTTTCCTTACCTTAGGTACATCCATGTGATTCCCTTTTCAGTTCAGTTTCAGTTTGGATATAGCTACAGGGAGAGAGACTTCCCCAAGGGTAATTGTTCCTTCTGCAGTTGTGACTTACTCCTTTTGGGTGTGGTGGCAAGGGAAAACACTTTTCTCTGCAGTTGGAAAATAACTTGTTTTAGAACATGTCGTCTAAGTCCCTTCACTCCATGGGTTGCTCAGGAGACTTGTTGGCCATTGTTAAGTAAAGAACCTCTATTTCTGCACATTTTGGGGGTGGGGTACTGGGAATTGGACTTGGGACCTCACACCTGCCAGGCAGGTAGTGCGCCGCTGAGCTAGATCTCCAGCCCAGAACCTCTTTCTGGTCAGCCTGAAGACCCACATAATTTTCCATGTGAAAAGCGGGTTTAGCCTCAGTCCGTCCATGCCTGGAATCTCAAACCCTTGCCCTGTGGCTCTTGGTAGGTGGTGTTCTCTGCACTGAGCCTGGTTATGCAAGGCACATCTCCCTGCTCTGCTTGCAGGGGCCCTACACTAGACCTCAACTGAGGCCACTCTGGACCGTGGCTGCCTTTATTCTCTTTAAAATGAATTGTTTAGGATGTGACATTCATCTTAGATGAAGGCAGGCCATCCGAAATATGTTGTAAGCATTTGTTCAAAATTTTATACATGGTGACATAGACTGCTGCCAACTTCTCATCCTTTTAAAAGTAAATATATCTGTTGGTGATTTTTTTCCTTTAATGAAAATATTACATACTCACTGTAAAAAAAAAAAAGAGAAGGTACAGATGAGCAAAAACAAAAACTCCCTAGTTCCATTCTCAGTTAACCAGTATATACAACTCAATGTCTGTTCTTCCTGTTCTCCTTTAGGATAGCTATTGATTTATATAGTTCTGTAAAGTTTTATTTATGCATTCTTATTTAAAATTTTTTATAAAAGAATAGAGGGCTGGGCATAGTGGCATACGCCTGTATTCCCAGCACTCGGAGGCTGTGGCAGGAGGATCATCGAGAGTTCAAGAGCAGCTTGGACTACAGAGTGAGCACAAGGCCAGCCTGAACTGCATAGCGAGACCCTGTCACAAAAAGTAAAAAGAACAGAGACTTCTCACATTGTCAAAGAACGATGGAATTTCTTAGTGTATTATACCTTCCTTAATATATATATTAATAAAACATTAAAGATGTAGTTATAATTTGGCCTTTTAAAAAATACATTGCAGGGCTGGGGATTTAGCTCACTGGCAAAGCGCCTGCCTGGCAAGCGCAAGGTTGTGAGTTCGGTTCCCGGTACCGGAGAAAAACAAAAAAACAAACAAACAAACAAAAAAAATACATTGTAATTTAGGGGGAAGTAGAGTCCCTTTTTCAAAAGAGGCACCATATTAGTAATTGTTCTTCAGTGCCCTGCATGATGGTAAGGACGATGCTATCGAGATGTGCAACTTGAAGAGGGCTCACTCTGCACTGTGAACGGGGAGTTTCCCAGCTGGGTCTTATGCTGTCAGAGAATGTTATACTTGCTACAGGATTCTTTCTCAATGTACAAGAACACATGCTGCCTATAGGAAGCTGTAGAGAAAGTAGAGCAGTTTCCTCTCTCTGTACATTTAAGACAAATTATATATAATGAAAGCTACAGGGCTTTTTTGGTTATCTCAGGCTATAGGTTTTATGCTTGATCTATGGAAATCAAATGCTTTTTGTAAACCAACTATTTGAAATAGGTATGCTTTGAAATATTTAGGTTTTTTTTTTTTTAAACTACTCATGGCTGTCTACTAACCCATGATCAAAGGAATTTATATCATGAGTTAATTCAAGTTTAGCTCTGGAAGCTGGCTTTGTCAAGATGTTACTTTACCAGTTTAAGAAAATGCAAATACACTCAATGTGGGGAAAAATGCTTGCCCACTGTTCCTCAGGCAAAGGATTACTATAAAGAAAATGTAGGGAACTCAAAAACAATCTGATCTCCCAAATTTAAAGACCCATTCCAAAAATGGGCATCTGGGCTGGGAATCACGCCTGCCTAGCAAGCACGAGATCCTGGGTTCAGTTCCTGGAACCAAAAACTGAGCTAAAAATGGGCATCTGAGATGAAACACACTTCTTAGATGAAAAAGCACAAACAGCAAATAAATACATGGAAGAATGTTCAACAGCACTGGTCATTCAAGAGAGGCAAATTAAAACAACACTGAGATTCCATCTCACCCAAGAAAGAATGGCTATCTCAAGAAATCAATCAAAAACAGATGCTAGAGGGGCTGTGGGGAAAACAGAACCCTTCTCCACTGCTGATGGGAATGTATACTGCTACAACCACTGTGGAAATCAGTGTGGAGTTTCCTCAAAAAACTAGGATTGAAGGTCCCATTTGACCTAGCTATTCCCCTGCTGGATATCTTCCCTGAAAAATTAAAAACATCATACCATGGCGATATATGTACACTCATGTTTATAGCAGCACAGTTTATAATAGCCAGATCTTGGAAACAACCCAAATGCTCATCAGCCAAGGAATGGTTAAAAAAGATAGGGTCTTTTTGTACAACAGTGTGCTACTCAGCCATAAAGAAGGATAAACTGGAGACTTTTATAGGTAAATGTATGCCACTTGAGACCATACTCATAAGTGAAATAAACCACATACACATGTGCAAACATTGTATTGTCTCCCTAGTGTGAGAAGCAGAAAGAGTAAGTAAGATCTAAAATGTACAATAGCTGTTGTAAAATGGGAAGAAACTGTTGAACAGGAAAGAGAAATTGGGATGGGGGAAAGGAGAAAAGGAAGGGAAAAGCAAAAAATAAATATGTATATATATATGTATATATACATATATATATACGACAGTTGTACTACAAATTTAGTTCATTGAAAAATGTTTGTGCTAATATTGTTTGGACAATTAAATCCCTATATCTTGTACTCAGTAACTAAAGAACAGTACACCATATATTGTCCATTGTTACCCTCCTGTTACCTTGTTTTGAAATTTTGCTTTTTTCTCTTTAAAATAAAAAAATGCAAATGTATTTTATACCAATGGAACACGTTCAGATTGTATACAATAAAAAGACCCAAGCAAAAGTTCTGTGCTTTCTTTTTTTTGGTACCAGTATTCAAACTCATGACCTTGCTCTTGCCAGGCTGCTATGCTGAGCTATATCCCCAACCTCTAAACAAAAGTTGACAGGTACTAAATAGTTCAATTCTTGATACGCAACTCATTAAATTTTTATTTTTTGGAAGAAATAATAACATTCAACTCCACTTTTTAAAATGAGACTTTTGTACATCATTTTCTTACATAGTTTGATTGATAATCCTTTTAATATTAAATATAGGCTAATATGCAGTAATAGTCTCCTAAATTCCAGTATCATTTTGCTTACCAAAAGATTAGTTTGAGTCTATTCTTTTGGCACTATCTGTTCTTTCTTTGAGGTGTCAAGTCCGTGCTTGGCCTTTATTCTGAAATCCTGCCTTCTGACATGGTACTTTGTGGCTGGCCTGCGAGGGTGTTCTGTGCACACATGTTCTGTGCAGTGGCAGTGGCATGTGGCATGGGTCTCCTGAAGATGGGAGACTTTGCCAGATGTTCCATTTTTAAAACATCTCACTTTTATTTGCACTTTAAGAATTCATAAATTTTTCTGCTCTGCTATTTCATTCTAGGTGACTGAGAGAATTATATCAACTAACCATATATGAATGCATTTTTTGGCTTCCATTTTTCTTACCTACAAAGTGGTAGGTTAATAATTCTGAGGTCATTTTTTTTAAATGAGATACCCTGGGCAAAGCTTTTGGTACCGTGTGTCTCGATAAGAAGCACCTATCAAATGGTAGGTGTTACCAACATTCTGCTTTGCAGGCTTAGGGCAAGTTCTTTTCAGTAGAATCGAGACATTTTGTAATGGTAAGGACTTCAGAGATTGTTCATCCATTCCCTTCCCTCCTCTTGCCATCCCTCTCTTCCTCTTCTCCTTCTTTTTTAAACAGATAAGAAAACTGCTACCCAGAGTTAAGACTTGTCTAAAACCTTGATTGTGAAATCAGGGCCACACAAGATCTGATGCTTTTCTTTAAGGGTTTCTGATCTAATATTTTTTATAGACAAGTCTTAATCTGGACCAATTATTATTTTAATAATAGAATTTTCCAAAAATTGGTTTTAAAATAGATGTAAATACAAATTCATCACATACATCTGTGTGTGAAGGAATCCAATAAAGATGAGTACAGAGAAAGGAAGAGAAGAAGTAGCTGTCTTTGCACATTTATTTTACCCAGGTGATCTTGAGAAGTGGCTCAGCCCTGTTTAGATGTTTGGAAGCCAGAATTCGTGTTTTACTAAACATTTCTGTTAGTTACATGTTTTTGTAGCTCACAGAGAACAGTTCCACTTGGTATGCAAAGGAAAGAATACTGACAAGGACTGGGTTGTTTGCTCAGTGGTGGAGTACTTGCCTGGGGTGCACACGGCCCTGGTTTCCAGGACTACCAAAAAAAAAAAATAGCAAAATGACAAAATAACCACTCATATAGTGCAGGTGTTTTATGTGTACATATTAAGAGGCTTGAGAAATAGGAATAAAAGACAAGCAAAAAAGTAGTTGAAGATAACAGTATGTAATGTAGCAACTATTGTTAATTCCTATCATTTTGTTTCAAGGTCATGTATCATTTTTGTTGTTTTTGTGTTGTTTTGTTTTTGTCTTCATTAGCGTTGTTTTATTAGGGTTTTTTTCTCTTTAAAATTAAAAAAAAGTAGTTGAGGAAATAGTGGCAAACTCCTAGTTATTGGGCTGGGCAATGAGTCTGGTGTACATTACCCTAAGAAAGAATGTATCCAGATGTGTGGAGGTTTTTAGTGAAAGAAAACCAAAACCAAGCACTTCCAGGAGCAGAAGTGGTACAATGCATGCTTACCATGGCATGAAATCCTGAGTTCAATCCCCACCACCACCAAAAAAAAAGCTTACCTAGAGTGAAAAACTAACAGGAGGAGCGTGATGGCGTGTAAGCTGCTGCAGTGACACATTCACTCAGCAGATAGTCAAAGGTCCAGCACTGGCTGAGGGGTTGTGTGTACTTCTGGACTGGCCTCCCTTCCTTTTCCTCATACTGATAAATAATAGAAATTATTACTAAAGAACAGAGATTGAATGCAGGCTTCTACTCTGATGAGAGTAGGAACTCCCCAGGAGGCAGCACTTAGGCTGAGGCAGAATAAGAAACAGTCCATGAAGAGCAGCATGCCCAGAAGATGGCGGCCCTAGTGGGGAAAGACCCTACTCAGAGAGCGTGGTGGGTGAGCAGAGAAACAGGCAGCCCCTGGCATGCCTGGACATTTTTCCCAATGTCAGATGTTGGGATTCATTGTAAAGTGAAGTAAGAGCTTTAGAGAGCTGAAAAGCAAAGGAGAAACAGTCTGGTTTATGTTTCTGAACTGTTGCTCTGGTTTCTGTTGGAAAGCAGGAGGAGGAGGAGGATGCATAGCAGTGGCACTGGTTGATGGCTTTTGCTACAGTGGTGGCAGTTGAGTCAATAAGAGGGAAGTGACTGGCAATACAGTTGATAGAATGACAGTGTGTAGGTGTCATGGTTTAGGTATGATTCATCCCCACAAAAACTCAGTGCTGGAGTTTCACTGCCAAACGGCAGTATTGAAAGGTGGGGGATTTTTGTCTTTCTCAAGAGACTGGACTCTTTCTCCCAGGAACAGATTAGTTCTTGGAGAGGTTATTACGTACAAATCAGGTCAGCTCCATTGTCTCCTTCTCTTTCTCATGTTCTCTTTGCCCTTCCATTTTCCCACCATGTTATGATGGAGAACAAGATATGGCCACCTGATCTTGAACTTCGAACCCTCAGATCTACGAGCCTAAATAAAGCACTTCTCTTTATAAAAGCTAGTCTCAAGTATTCCATTACAACAGTGGAAATTACACTAAGACATAGGCTACAAAGGAAAAGAAGGAACCAGCACTAATCCCAAGCCTTTTGACTTGAACTGTTGAGTTGAAGGTGATGGCATTTTTCTGAATGGGAGTGACTGAAAGGAACAGTTAGAAAAGGAAATCAAGATTTTGGTCTTAGATATGAAAACTTGAGATTTCAGTGACTTACCCAAAATGAAGATGTCAAGAGACAGTTGAATAAAGTTTTAAAAAATTCTTTGGGCTTTCTTTTCTAGGGAAAAGAAATGGGAGATAAAGCCATGTTAGCATTTAAACATTACCTTCTAAGAAAAGGCCCACAGCTTTGCTGGGGGGATGCAACAACTCGAAGTTGAATAGAATAGTAGGAGTAGATTTCAAAGGCATGGCAGATTGGAAAAAACACCAGAAGACAGCTTTGTGTTCAGTTATTGCAAAGAAATTGAATCAGATAACAAAAAGCTTGTGTTTGTTTTGATAGCACATAGACAGAGATAACAAAATGTTCTTACACATTATGAGTGGTAACTGCCAACTTAAGTAATAATCAGGGAGCAATTCACCAAAGACTAAAGATATATATGTATCTGGGAATAGTCATGCACTGCAGTGGGTATATTCATGGCATAATAAATGTTATGGCTTAGATCTCAAATGTCCCCCAAAAGTCATGTGCTCAGAAGTGGGACCATGAGAGCTCTAACTTTATCAATGAGCTAACCCATTGTTGAGATGATTATTTGGTGGCATCACCGGGGGTGATGGAAACAGGAGGTGGGACCTGGTTGAGGAAAGTGGATCATGGGGCTCCTTATGTGATCCCCAATCCCTTTCTCTCAGGCTCCTTTTCCCTGGCGGCTCCTGGCTGCCATGAATGAGTGGCTTTCCTTCACCACATCTTACCATGATGCATTTACCACACCACAGGCCTAAAAGCAATGGAGCTGCTGACTATGGCCTGAAACCTGAAACCATCAGCCACAGTAAACCCTTCTTTTCCTTTTAAGTTGATATTTTCAGGTATTTTGTCACAGCAACTCAAAGCTGACTGACAGAAACCTAGACACATCAAAGAAGGTGGAAGCAAGTGTTAAAGGTAACACTGAGAATCACATAAACTATTTTGAAATAATAACCTTTGGCCACAAGGATTAGTAACAAGGGAGACACCAGTCCAAGGTTGAGCTGACAGTTGCCAGGCAGATGTTCTCACAGAAGTGTTTTCTGTGCAGTTGTTGTGCAAGGTCACAGTTCTGGCAGGGTCTTTGTGATAGCCACTGTGAGACAGTCATGTATGAAAACCCTTCCTTCATATTTTTCTGTTATTGTGGTTAAGGTTGACATGAGTGACTACATTTTGATTCTGGCAAGTTCCATAATCTTTTACCAGAAGGCTTACTATGGATGTTTAATGTAAATTTATACCATCCTTAATGATTTTTTATGATAAAATACAAATCTCATACAAAAGAACTTAATACTTAGTGATAGAATTACTTTGAGATATCATAATTAATTGTTACTCAGTTGTGTTCAAGCTTCAGTACAAACCAAAGATGACTTGGGTTTTCTGCTTCACAGATTTTCTTGCCTAGTTGAGACTTAAGTTTAATATGTAGAATTCTTTGATGGAATCATCTCACCCTGTATTTATGGACTTTTAATTGAATGAAGAAACTGAATTTCTCCAAATTAAAGATGGCCTGCCACACATGCCCATCCACCTTCAAAAAAAGATCTATGAGAATGTCAGTAGTGATTCTGGAACCAAACGAGCGGCTAGAAAGCCACTACTCATTTATAAGGCATGTGTAAGCACTGGGAAACTGACAGCAACTCCAACTGTCTTATAAGTTCCTTATAGGAACTTCAAAATAAACTATAGTGATTTGTGCTATTTTTGAGAAGGAATGGATTCTTAGAGAATCTGGTGAAAGGCATGAACTTTCCTCAGAATAATTTTATATACAATTTAAGGGGTTCATTGACCCCAGATTAGGAACCCCTGTTTTTTTTTTGTTTTGATCCACTTTGGTGATGGTGTTGAATTGTTTGTTTACTTGTTTTTGTTTTTTCAGTACTAAGGATTGAACGCAGTGCCTTTGTACTGAGCCATATCACCAGCCCTGTTTTTACTTTTTGAGGCATGTTCTTGCTAAGTCTGTAAATTGCCCAGGATGGGCTCCAACATGTGATTCTTCTAGCTCAGACTCCCAGAGTGTTAGGATTACAGGCTTCTGGCTTGAAGCCATGTCAAATAAGATCAGAAGCCCAAGCTTATCCAGTCATAGAATGGAGACATTTTATAATGCATAATGTACAATGTACTTCAGAAAAAAAAACTCCGCACTCTACTCTTAACTATGACTTCTGGATTCCTAGATTCTACAGTTACTATTAACTGCATTCTACATTTCAGTGCCATTTGTATAAATTTACTTACAGTACACCTCTCAGGATAATTTGCCAGCTCACATAAACAAAGTTAATATAAACTGCATTCAAATTCAACCCAAAAAGCACATCTGTGTGAGGGAAATATGTGCACATACACACACGTGTACATAAAAAACACCATTGCCACATGTATGTGTAATGAGGGGTTCATTATAGGGAACCGACGTACACAATCCAGGGGGCTGGCCATGCAGGTTGGAATTCTTTAGGTCAGCAGAGTGAAGAGCAGCAGGAATTTCCTCTCTCAGGAAATCCTCACCCCTGCTGTCAGGATGACCTGCCGTCCTAAAGTTTTAACTGCTAGGGACCTTAGTTACACCTGCCAAGATCTCTCCACAGCTGGACCTTGTTAACATTTGACTGAATAAATGGCGAGTGTAGACAAGTCCACGCACTAGAAGCCACCACCCAAGTGGAGCACAGTGGTGCAAGGCTGCAATCCCCTCACCCAGGTAGGATGAGACGGAAGGATCACAAGCTTGAGACCAGCTGGGGCAGTTTATTTTGCATTTACAGAAGCTGGTTCCAGTGATGGATTGTAGTAGATATTTGTTCAAGTGTATACGCTGTGAGTAAAATAAAAATAATTCAGGTTGTTTTACATTCTCTGGGGTGGATTACAAGTCTACCTCACTACTTTATGCATTACTGTATGGGGGTTTTCTTGTTTCTTTGTGTTTGTGTTTTGTCTAGTTTTTTGTGATGAGGTCTTGCTGTATTGCCCAGGCTATTGTTGAACTTGCCATCCTCCTCCCTCATCCTCCCAAGTAGCTGGGACAGCAGGCCATACCACCTTGAATACCTCGGGTTTTGACTAAAAGTGATACTATACAATTCCATGTCACCTTTCTTTTATCAGACTTGGTTTGGTGTTTTTCTGAAATTCAGATGTCAGTTTTGAAAAGCTTTTCAGTGCCCCAATGCCAGTCTAGTACTGTTTGAAGTCCCTCAGAAGCTCAGATGGGCATCCGAGGCACTGCACAGCACACCCCAGTCTGTTTTGGTGAATGTTGTCGTACTGGCACATATAAACCTCCAGCCAACCTGGAGCCTTACGATATGAGGAACCTTTCCCTTTTTTCACCAGCTCCCTTTTTTGTGTGTACCCCTACCTGCCAGCCCCTCCACCCTCTCCAGGCTTCTACTTATGGGAAGCCACCTTTAAGGCCGAGCTCAAGTGGCATGTCCCTAGCAAAGCCTTCCTTGCTGGAATTTTCATAGCGCTTTGATACTGCTGTTCCACTTGGTTTGATTTTGTGTCTTGGTACTGAGGATTGAACCCAGGGCCTTTGCACTGAACTACATCTGCTGCCCTCTTTATTTTTGAGACAGGACCTTGCAGAGTTGCCAATCTGGTCTGGGACTTGACATCCTCTTGACCAAAAATGAAATGCAGTTTAGCATCATAGAAGTTGTCCTGATGGAGAAGCAATTGAAAATATGTCCCCCAAAACATTTCCCACAACATAAATATCACTGAAGCTATTGCATTCCTGCCAAAGGTGACCATAATGCCGGACTCCATTATATTTACCAGTCTATCGTTTGTATTCACATCATGGATCACTACTCCCAACAGTTATTCAAGAGGCCTTGTTTTTCCTTAGCTGAACCCAGCTGCCAACCTACTGCTGATATTCTGCAGCATTCATGATGGAACATGTCCTAGCCCTTCAATTGGGAATACAGTCCAACATGATTACTTCTGCTTGCTTGTTTTTTAAATTTAAAAAATGTTATAGGTCAGGAGTAAAGTGCTTGCCAACCATACATGAGGGCCCTGGGTTTGATCCTCAGCACCACAAAATAAATACTACAGAAGTCAGAACTTCAGCTTTTTTTTTTTTTTTGGTACTAGGATTGACACTGAACTACATTCCCAACATTGTTTGAGACAAGATCTTGTTAAGTTGCCAAGGATGGACTCCAACTTGTGACCATGCCCTCTGAGCCTCTCAGGGTGCTGGGATTACAGGTGTGTACCACCATGCCTGACAGGACTTCTGCGTGTTCTTTGCTTGCCTTTCTCCAGCCTACCTTTAACACTAACAAGCACTATCTCAATATGCGGCAGCTACAGACAAGTGACCGTTGCCTGGACCCATAGTTAAAAATCATAAATGTATGGAATGCTTTACTTACACGTAAAAGACATTCAGAATGGTAACATTTTGGGAGGGAGCTCTGGTTTGGTTTTGTTTGTTTTGCATTTAGTGGGAAATTACGTTTATTTGTTGTTTTGACTCAAGAGCCAGACTATTGTTAGAACTGGCCTTGTCACCTTCCAACTTGTCACCTTGCAATTTCACCTGCATCATAAGGTTGTTGCCAAAAGACAGAGACATCATCATAAACGTTCAGTAAACGTAAGCTTATTTGCTGCGCTATATCGTAGTGCATCCAGCCAGCTGCCTATCTCCATAATAAGCCAATAATATTCGCTACTTTCTACCATCTGTGTTTGAGGGAAGCATTTTATGCGATATTCCTCTTTGTTTATGTTATCCACCCTCCCTGTGTACATGGCCCTTGCCCTACTGTTACCAAAACTCAGCCAACTTTCTAAAACTCATGCTTTCTACCTGAGATACTGTACATTTCAGGGCCACTGGAATAGGGAATTGGAACTTGGGAATAAAGAAAGGGGAGTATGGGTAAAGATTTCATTTAAACATGTATCAGAAATGTTTAAATATATATATATGTATATATATATATATATATATATCAGAAATGCTTAAAGTATAATTGTATTAAAGCAATAGATCCTTAAAGAAAACAAAGCAAAAGTTCAAGAGACACAGGAAATGATAAAGCAGATTTTTACCCAAGAATATATTATTGCCAGGTTTATGTAGAGTATCTATTTTTAACTTGATAGCCATTGAATTAAGAAGTAATTTTTCCCATTTTACAGAAGATGAATCTACATCTCAGATAATTTGCCCCAGCTAACAGCCAGTAAGTTACTGAGGTTGGATTCAAACCCAGGCATGTTGAAGCCCAAAACCTAGGTTTCTCATCCTCTACCAGGCAACCTCAAGACCCATGGAAGGGTAATCCAAACATGCAGATTCGTGCAGATCATATTAAACTAAGCTGTGAGTCTTTTAATTTTTTTTTTACAAGATAAATATACAGGGCCTCCTAGAAGAATTCCAGTGGAATCCCTGATACAAGTTTCTCCTACTGTCATGAACTAGATCCCAAATTCAAGAACACATTTGGAAGTGTACTAAACAGTAAGATTTGGTATCCCCTTGTTACACCCCAGAATCATGGTAAATGTTTTAAAAGAACCATTAAAATGGGCATATAATACCCACATTTATTTTCTAGGAGTATTTCTATTGATGAATTATTTTAATTTTATGAGTTTTGTTATTTTATACAATGTATACTTAATGGGAAAATAAAATATTAAATTTTCAATATGTAATGAGTGTTTTAAATAAACATCAACATTTTCAACATTAACTATTTACTTGCTTTTAAAATCTAAAAAACAACACCAGAAGTACATTCATATGTGAACTACAATGAAAGGACAAATAAAACTGTACTATAGAAGTAATCTTTACTTGAATTATCACACCTACAACAGTGTTCACATGTGACAACAGCATATTCCATACACAAGTATCACACTGACAACACATGTGTGTTTCGCTTTCTTGCCTTTTTTGGAAGGTCGTACTTGTTACCTCTCTTGTCTTCCTGTTTTGTCAGGAGGTTCTATTATACAATGTGCACTTAGCAGGAAAATAAAATATCAAATATGTACTGTGTATTTAGAATAGACAACATTTTCTAATCAACTGCTTACAAAAATCTAAAAATAAAACCAGAAGTAAATTCCTATGTGAACTACAGTGAAACTACAAATAAAACTTTACCACAGAAATAATCTTTGCTTGAATTATCATACCTAAAGGCAGTCTTCACACATAAAAACAGCATGTTCCATGTACAAGTACCACTTACATTGACAGCTTTTCTGTCTTCTTTGGTAGCACATACTTGACATCTTGCTGATCTTCCCATTTGCTCAGGAGGTTCTTGTGATGTTTCACCTGTCTGTTTACTGATCTGCTCCAGAATTCATTTGCAAAGTTCTTTGGGCATATACACGTTCTTCCTCTGTTGTAATTGATCATTTATCAATTCCAGTCCCAATCATCTAAGAAAATTTATCCATGATATTTTGTGCTTGCTATTTTCTTTGTAAACTATTTATGCCTGACATGTTTAGGATCAAATAAAACCCAACAATTGGCCAATGCTTTGTGTTTCAAGTGACATCATAGTTGTTGCATAACTCAACAACATCTACTCCACCTTTTGTCTTGTTGTAAAATGTAACTATTTCTAGCTTCATTTGTGTTGAGGATTCACTATAAATATATATATATATATATATATATATATATATATATATATATATATATATATATTTTTTTTTTTAGACAGGGTCTTGCTATGTAGTCCAGGCTCACTTTGAACTCACTATGTAGCATTAGCTGACTTTTAACTCACAGGATCCTCCGCCTAAGCCTTCTAAGTCCTAGGATTTTAGGTGTGCACCAACACTCCCAGCACATCAACTGTATCTCCATGGTTTAATGTTGACAGTCTCAGGACCACTGTTTTTCTTCACCATCTATGAGGCACTGTTAACTCTTTCTGAAATCCAAAGACTGTACTATATATTTCTCTGTTATGAAGTTACAACATTCTTTTCAGGAATCTCCACTTTGTTCTTGTGAATGGTTCCTGTGCTAGTCAACTGGTGTTCTTTAAACAAATGTAACATCCCTTGGTAAATAGTGAACCAATTGTTAAATGTGACTTTCGGTTACTTTTTTGATAGGTGCAACAAGTCTATTCACAATGTCGTACAGTTTATCACTTCACCAGTAAAGACCTAGTGGCAGAGTTTCAGGATAAATTTCTAAATTCAAGGTGTAAAATGTCTTCACATGTACCAGGGCATATATTTTTATACCATATTTAGAAGGTTTATTTGGCATATATTGCTGAAAGCTACAACCACAAAATAATGGAAGTTGTTCATCAATTGTCATGTATTCGGATGGTGTATAAATTTCTTAATAGCTTGAAACAAAGCTTTCAAAAAATGAACAAATAGCAGCCAAATTATCAGATTTTCTTTCTTTCTTGGCAGATTTTTTGGTTATCTTAATTTAGGGACTTTTGAAGGAAACCAAATCTCTTGAGTGTCATTAGTGCTCTAAAGATTTGAATACCACATCTGTCTCTTCTCCACAAGCCCTTTAGATTCTGATGACTAGAATGATAAAGCTCTATGAAAGCTTTCATTTCAGAGAGTGAGGTGTCATGGTAAATATATTTTTGAGTGTTACTACCAGTGCATATAGAACATTTTACATGTATTTCATTATTAGTGTATTTTGCAACATCTTATAGCATATCATTCATTATGAACAGTTTCCAACAATGAATCAGTGTTAGCATTTCATCCAATAGGTTAACCTCTAGCAAGAACCTAATAACATTTTCCAACCTAGTTCTAATGCTGAATCATTCAAGTATACATGACCATCTTGTAGCATTTTGGCTAGTTGAATATTTATTTACATTACTGTTTGCTTCCTCATTTGGATCAAGAACTTCTTTCTGTAGTTCTCTCTCTGTCATGTCTTACTCCATCTCACTGTTGCAACTTCTTTGGCTGACATGATCCAAGTCATCATCTTAGCTAAGTCACCTGGTAACTCACTTTCAACCTCCTCCCAAAGTTGTAAAAGCAGATTTTCATGCAACATTGTACTGATTGTTGCATGAAATGCTACAATCGTTTAATAATTCTACAAGAAAAATAAAAAGAAAACATTTAATAAGAAATAATAAGGCACAAAAATGTAACCATGGTGTGACAAAGTGGGTAAACCTACATGTTGATACTTTGACACATATGCATACACCTTGCCATTCATTTACCAAGTAGGTAAATACAGATTGTTTCCCAGCACAGCTGAGACACACAGGTGGCTACCATTATGCTAAAGTAAGTATTTTCATTAGAAAAGTATGGTATAGGCGTCTGCTACCCAATTTAAGGAACCAGGGGCTAAAGTGCTGGAGTCTCTTTCTAGAGGTGATTTCTAGGTGCTTTCTGTCCTGAGCAAAGAATTGGCCAAGACAAGCACAAAAGGTATCAAAGTGTTACATTTATTAAAGGCAGGAAAAGAAATATGCTCTGGAGAGCAAGTTTGGGCCAAGTAAAAGTAGAAAAACAAGTACACTCTCCAGAGTGAGAGTGGACCATGTGCAAGAGAGAGCACAGTGATGGAGAGCTCAATGCCAGTTTTTTTGCACCACTCCTCAGCATGACATCAGGTCTAAGCCATCCTATGAAAAACCTGCTCAAGTTCTTGTGAGAAGTACACACGTAGGGCTTTAGGAACTGTTGTGTGCGTGTGTACTAGGATTTTGTAATTAATAGGTCACACCTACTTCCCCAGCCAGCTTTTCCATCTCCTAGTCTCCTACTTCATTCTCCCTGAGAGACACATATCCTCATAATTCTGTGTGGGGTGCTGAGGGAGTGGAGGCCTCTGTTTTCTATACCTACTTCCCGCTGAAAAGTGCCTAGAGACCACCTACTGGGGATTATGTGATGTCTAACTACCTTGGGCTGTTATGGCTCATTGGTTTGGTTGAAGAAAAAAAATTACAAGATGACGATGAGAAAAGTGTCAGTGACTATTGAGCTGTCTGATCAGAGAAAGGAAGCAACCTTACTGTTCAGTTGGACAGGTAGAGCCCACATATGAAGAGTAACAGGGTAGATATCCTGTGGAAGAGAAGGTATGGCAAAGAGGGATGTTAGATAGATTACTGAGAGCCTGAGAGCCACCCTGAGCAAGATTACCTGTATTGTAAATCTAATTAAAAACAAGAGCCTCAATGCAGGTGCCCGCTTACTTATCTATACCCCGAGCAATACTGGAATCTTGCTTTTTGAAGAGTAACTTCACTTCTTCCAGAGGTTCACAGGAATAGCTTTCTTCCTAGTCCTTTGAAAATTCAAGTGACCATTTCTCATGTCAGATTTTTATTGCTTTCTACTGCCTCTCTTGAGGAAGGATAGCTTCAGTGATTTCTCAGGAACTGGGAATAAGGCTAAGATCTTGAGGGGTTGTAAGGCTGTCCATCTTGCCTGTCTACCAGTCTTCTAATTTTCCACACAGACTTTCTACAGTCTTTCTAGGGTCCCTTGGAGTGAATGACAACAATTTACATAGGAAGATAGACCACTTCCAACAGTTGTAGAATTTAGAAGATTGCTTCTTAGTCAGGAAGCTCATTTCTTTCCATATTGCTGCATGGGCACTGTAGCACCAGAAAGGAATACTTGGAGTCTGTATAGATATTTTCCCAGAAGAATGAGAAAGCTGAGTATAGTATCACAGAGAACAGAAATGTGAGGACAAGAAGGCATACTAAGCTCTAGTTTGCATGTATGGGACTTGAATGATCTTTTCTGTGACTGGGTTAGTAACAGGCTCTCTGGCTGATTTTTACTGCAGTGAGTGATCAAAATCCAGAAAGAGAAGAGAAAAAAGGGGAGATAAAATGCGAGGTGGACCCATGGGCCTCTTACCAGCTGGGAAAATCACAGAGGTCATGTGCTCCCCCTCTCCACCCCACATGGTGGGCACACTAGGAAACTGTTCTCAGCACCATAAAAAAGCTTCCTGACTTCCCTAGCTTTCATTAACTTTTTTACCAGCCTCTATCTCCCTACCTCTACAATAACCAAAAAGGATTCAAGCCCTCCGAAGGGTGAAAGCCTGTCTTTGGGGAGAAGAGATGAAAAAGAGATTAAAATTCTTCTAGGGAAGAGAAGGGGAAAGAAAAACACCTTTTCAGTCATAGATTTGAGGCAGAGAGAGAAAAAAAAAGTCCCCAAAAGGGCCTAACCTGCTCCAGGCTGGCTCACCAAAATATGTCCTGAGTTTTGAGGGGCTGGAGTTTCCTTTAGAGGTAGTTTTGAGGTGCTTTCTGTCCTGAGCAAACAATTGGTCAAAACAAGTTCAAAAGGTCGCAAGTTTTTACATTTTTTTTTCTGGGGGGGGGTTGTTTTTGTTTTTCTTTTGTTTTGTTTTTTGAGACAGAGTCTAACTATGCAGTTCAGGATTGCCTTTTTTTTTTTTTTTTTTTCTGGGGGGGGGTTGTTTTTGTTTTTCTTTTGTTTTGTTTTTTGAGACAGAGTCTAACTATGCAGTTCAGGATTGCCTTGAGCTCACTTTGTAGCCCAGGCTGGCCTTGAACTCACAACGATCCTCCTGCCTCAACCTCTGGAGTGCTGGGATTACAGGCGTGATTACATGTATTAAAGGTAGGAAAAGAAACATGGTTTGCAGAGTGAGTTTGGACCAATTAAAAATAAAAAAACAAGTATATTCTACAGGGTGAGAGTGGACCACTGTACAAGAGAAAACACAGTGGCAGAAAGCTCAGTGTCGACTGCCCTATTTGTATCACCCACTCCTCAGGCTGATGTCAGATCTAGGCTGTCCTATTGAAAAAGTGCATGAGTTGTCATGAAAAGTCTGCATGCAGGGCTATGGGAACTGTTCTGCCCATGTGTCCTGGGATTTTGTAATTAACAAGTCACACCTGCTTCCCCTGCCGGCTTTGCCACACCCTGATCTCCTGTCTCACCCTTCTGCTACTTCAGTTCAAGAGTTAATGGCTCACTATTCAAGTTCTTCTGAGAAATGAGTTCAGCTGGTTCACTGTGGCTGCACAGCGGCCTTCTTAGAAGGCATCCATTCCTGCCTCTGGCCAGGGAAATGTCCCAAGAGTGAGTACCCTATAGAATTGCACAAGTACCTCTCTGTTGTCCTGCTCCTGCAATTCCAACACTCATAGTTCCAAGTGTGTTGTTATCACTGGTCCTCAGTTAAACTTTTGGCTTAATAGGCCTCTCTCATGAAAGCAGTAATGAAGGGCACAGTGCCCTCGCATTGTTGGTTGAATTGCATTCTAACTGAATAGATTGCTCAATGCTCAGTACAATACCGACAATACCGGAATTTGGAATAAGGAATTATGCACACCAGGAACACAAAGGAAGAATCACCAACAAATGCTGTGCCACAGCTTGAGTTGAGGGAGCCCAGACAATGAGTTACTTTTGGTGGAGACTGCTTAATGCAGTCAAGTCATAGAGCAGGATACAGTAGAAACAAAGCCAGGCCAAAGACTGGGGTTTTCTCCAAACCATCATCCAGCCTTAAAATATTCACTAAAGAAATTGCAAATCTTCTCTTTTCTTCTTCCTTACTTGCCCATTCCCCTGACTTTCCCCCCTTTTCCCTCATAGGAAATCATCTTGTTCAGTAACAATTTGTTAGCAGGCCCTCAGGAAGGAAGGAGACAGGATAGGACCCACCATTATGCTTTTATTCTTATCTGGGAAGAAATGAAAGCCTTCAATGTTGACAAATTATTTTGAAGAACAAATGTGTTGTATAAATGCCTCAACATGACATTATCACTTTTTTGGAGTGTTTGCTCTCTGGTAAAAAGCGTAGATCACCAAACAATGAAAACACAAACTTTCAAAGCTAGAAAGCTTTGTGTCTGTCTTTTGTATTACAAGAGAAGCAGACCTTCTTGTATATGAATTGGTAAGACTGAGAACATTGTAGTTCTTAGGCCCTGGGGTGTGTGCATGGTTTGGTTTTTGTGCAGAATCAGACCCAAGGCCTCAGGCATGCTAAGAGCAGGCACTAGCCCTGAGCCACACCCCAAGTCCCCTTCTTTTTAAAAAGTAGTTGCTCAGAAAGAGAACACTCCTAGAGACAAAGGAAGAAGAGGTGGCAAAGAATATGCTCAGATACGCTTAAAGAGAACCTACACTCCAAGGGACTTTAGAGTTGGAAAAATTAAAGGAGTAGGGAAGGCTACAAGGTACTTAAAATCTAGTGCAGTGCAGAAGAATCTCAGGTACTTCTTTTAATAAACCAGGAGGTATAGGGAATGAAGAGATACAAGGATGTCAGAGGGCTGCTTCCTGTCACCATTGGTTGAGAATAGAGTTGCCTTTCCTGGAATAAAAAGGAGAATCCCTGGAATCCTGAGCCTCAGAAAAGGAGAGACAAATATCTAGGAAAAGCTATGCTCAATTCTGCCTTCTGAATGTAGAGAACAAAACTCTGGCAAAACTTGATTCATGGAAAGAAATGTGGCCAATAAGTTTAGAAGCTTTAGTTACAAGCAACAGAAATGAACTCTGATTAATGGCAGCAAAAGGAATGACTTAAAAAGATATGAGGTATCTCAGAGAATTATGCAAAGCCACAGAGGAACAGAGATCTGAAAAACCTCAGGGATCCCATAGATAGTTCTCCAGAATATGTCAGTAGAGAGATTCTGGCTTGTGGGCCATGCTACTGTGTCAATACTCAGAGTCTGAGGAGAGAGGGTGGGATTGACCCAACTGAGGTCAAGGGGCAAGGAGCCTGTGGACTGTCTGAGCAGTGTGGACTGTGGTTCTCCAAAAATGCAGGGGAGGAGGCAGCTGGGAGGCATTGTGCTCCAGAAGATACTGGGAAGAAGAGAGGTTTAATATAATCCCAAAGGCAGGTGTTAAGAGGCTGGCTTGCAAATGCAGTTAGAGTGGAGCATTTTCCCAGGCTGTGTGTCCTGGGAGATGATCTGTTCCCAAAAGGGAAGTTGTCTTGGTTATTTCTCTTGTGTTGCTGAGACAAAATACTCAACACCCAAATTTAAGTAAGGAAAGGTTTATTTAGCTCATAGTTTGTGGAGTTTTCAGTTCCTACTCGGCTGGCTCCAAAGGCAGAGTGGCACATGGCAGAGGGCAACGGTTCATGGCAGCAGACGACAGTAAAGCAAACGTGACAAGTGCACACGGGCAGGAGCTGAGGCAAGCAGCCTCTTTCCCTCCCTTACACTGTATACAAACTACCTACCCTGGGGCGGGTGGAGCATTCACACCCATGAGTCAATCATAAACTCTAGAAGCCTGTTCCATGACTGCATGAGGCTTTAGGGGGACATAACAGAAGCTGAGGAACTGTTCCCAGAAAAAGGAGCAAATGCTGTGTGGCAAAAGCAGCAGCATTCCAGTCTGTCTGGAAGTGGAGATGGTCCAGGCACATCCATCCTCACCCAAACCTACCACCCGGAGGGCTCACCTGTGCTCACAGCCCCTCTTCCTACTTATCACCTTGGTCTTCATTCCCATTTCTGTCATCTTAGTTTCCTATCTGGATGCCCATTCAGTGTTCCACGTTTGTCTCACTTAACTAAGACCAACCAAAGTGCATCAAGGAATTGCTATGGACAACAGGCCATGCTGAGTGTGAACAAATAAATAGAAGAAGTTTGTGAGCTGGCCTAGTTCATGCCCTTGAGTCCACAGGAACTTATTTTACATTCATAGATAGCATAGGCCCTCACCATTGGCCTTTACAACTCAACCTTTTCCTTAATCTCTCATATTTATATAAATCTTCTTATCCACTTAGCAAGTCCTGCCAAGCTTTAAGTGTTTGCCCCACCCATTTCTGCATTTGCGCCCCCCAGGGGTCAAAGCCATCAAGTCTTCACACTTACCGGCAGTATCCAAATAACTGAGCCTGCTAAGCTAGTTTCTTTCTGCCTCCTGTCTTGTCCTCTGTATATGCAGATTCCACTGTAATTTTACTCTGACCTATGTAAAATTATTTTTCACTACCCCTGAACACATCTTCAACTCTGGTTAGCCATGGAATAAATGTACCATGTTTTTCTAGCATGGATACCTCCCCCTCTAGACTGTTCCTGCATAATTCTGCCTGACAATATATGATATAATTCTTGTATTCCATGTAACCAATCATGTAGTAACCTACTATCAGCTTTGTACTTCCCACTTGCAAACCACATTTAAACTGAACTCAAACCTGACTCTGGGCTGATGATTTGGAATTGATTCCCATCAGCCCACTAGCATAACATTAAAATTGCCTTCCAAAATCTCAGTGCAGAGCATTTTCCTTTTGAACCTGAATTTTTCCCACGACAGCCACACCCAACATGCCTTCAACTTGAGAACCACAGTCCATGTTCTCCAAATTAGCAGCTCTTTACCTACTTGACTGCATTATTTTATAGTTGCCTGTGATGTTTATATTAGAAGCTCTTCAAGGGCAAGGATAAGAAGCTCAGAGCCTTGGAAGATGGATGAATAAGTTCTTCCAGATAATGAAATACCAAATAGGTGGAGATACATCTAAGAATCTTCCAGATGACTGCAAATGAGTGGCAAAGTTGTACAGTGTGATGAGCTAAATCATGTCTCTATAACATTCACATGTTGATGCTCTAGTTCCTCGCTCCTCTGTAGTAAGCGTATTTGCAAAGTGTTAACTGAGGTGATTCAGAGGAGGCAGTTGGCCTTGGTCCTAATCCAAAAGCTGCTGGCTGTGCACAGGGAAATCTGGACTCAGGGAGACCAGGGACCTGCAGCACACAGGAAGGGCCACGTCGGGACAATGCAAAGGTGCTCACCACCTACACCAAGGACAGGGCCTCAGAAACCAGCCCTGTCAACACCCTAATCTTGGCCTCCACGCCCGTACGTCAGTTAAGCCACCCGGCCTGCAGTCTGTTGTTAACACCCTCGCAAATTCAGACATAAATAAAGTTGTAGGCAAATTGAAATTATGAATTTAGAGAAAATTATACAGGTTCTAAATTGTCAGATGCCACTCATTAATAGAATCAGAAGCCACTGCACACACACAAAAATAGAGAGGAACCACTGCACATAAAAGTTCCAGGCAATAGCTTTGTGAATTACTAACTGCCAGACCGTCATCACCAAAGGTACCAGAAACACACAGAGCACACCTGTGCACACGTGCAGGACCATCTATGCCATGAAGCCTGTGTGCAGCACACTGAAAGTATACACAAGTACATTGTGAAGCACAGGGCCACGTTTGCCTACCACAGAGCTTGAGTGAACACAGGTCCCATCTGAAGCCCAAGAGAGGCCCTTGTAATTGGTACCTCAGGCCACATCTCACAGCTAACCAGAAAAGATATGACCATACAGAAAAATAAGACCAATTTTATACTTATAATTTAAACATTTTTTAGTTTTTCAGAGAACCAGTGGGGGCTGTGTATAGGGCTACTTTTAAATACAAAGTGTATTTACTAAATCCTAGGACATTAAGACTATCTAAAGCTAGAACCAGTG
>NW_004955462.1:292361-349830 GCF_000276665.1 Chinchilla lanigera
TCTAAAGCTAGAACCAGTGGGGGCTGTGTATAGGGCTACTTTTAAATACAAAGTGTATTTACTAAATCCTAGGACATTAAGACTATCTAAAGCTAAAAAGAAATTAGTATTTGAACATCTGAAGTTCATATTACTTCACACATCAGAAAATAAATTTACGGAATCGCTCATCCAGAAAGCCAGTAAAACTTTGCAAAATATTAGTAAGTTTTGAAAAGATTTCTAACAATTCATGGATGATCTTTTTTTTTTAAAGTAGAGGTTATTTTCTACTTGCTTCTAAAAATGACTTGGAAGGTCTGGGTTTATAACTCCACGGTAGAGTACCAGGTTCCATCCCAGCACCACACACAAAGAAAATAATGATTAAACAACAAAAGTTTTACAAAAATAGACTGAAGTAATTTATCAGTATGTCTGATGACAATTAAAAAAAAAAACAAATAGAAAATAATAAACTATGCAAGGTAAAGAATAAATTATATAAAAGTTTTGGCAAATTACTACAAGGAATTTAGCTTGAATTTCTTAGAAGTCAGGATACTCAAAATGTACAATAGATATTGAAAAATGGAAAGAAACTTGAAAAGGAAAGAGAAACTAGAGTGGAGGAATGGAGAAAAGAAGGAAAGGAAACAACCATATATATATATATATATATATATATATATATATATAAATGATAGTTAAGATAGTTGTACTAGTAATTTCTCTTAGTTCATTAAAAGAAAGATTTGTGCTAATATTGTTTGGACAATTAAATGCCAATATCTTCTACTCTGAGTAACTAATTTAAAGATAACAATATACAATATATTAACCATTGTTACCTTCCTATTATCTTGTTTTGAAATTTTGGGTTTTTTTCTTTATAAGAAAAAAAGTCACGATATTGTATTTTTTTATTTTAAAAATAAAAGGAGGAAAACATTAACAGACAGACAATCTTTTACAAAATAGCAAAAGAACAGTACAGACAATACAGAGTTACAAACAAAGTGGTAGGAAATTAACACCGCCTGTTGTATTACATATTGATATCTTCAAAGTGGTTTCTCATGAAAACAGATAGAGCCATACAATAGTGATCAATCAAGGACTCATCGACAGCTTCTTTCAGCAAAGAAATAGAAGACAGTAGAACAACTATGTTAACTATCCTGTATACACATACATACAAAATTTCTCCTTCTCTCCCTTCTTTTTTCCCACATCCCAGTTGCCCTTTACCCTTGAGTGTTTTCCTATCATTTCACAATATCTATCATTCCTCTTAGTTTAAATTAACTCTTTCAGGTTTTACACCAGTGAAACAATGTGGTGCTTGCACATGCAGGTGTGATTTATTTCACTTATGACTATGGTCTTTAGTTGTGACCATTTACCTATAAAAGTCTCGAGTCTATCTTTCCTAATTGCTGAGTAATATTCCATTATATAAAAGTACCACAATTTTCTTATCCAATCCTCGGTGGATGAACATTTGGGTTGCTTCCATGATTTAGCAATTACAAATTGTGCTCCTATGAACATAGGTGCACATATATCACTGTGATATGATGTTTTCAGATTTTCTGGGAAAATACCCAGAAGGGAGATAGCTGGGTTGAATGGAACCTCTAGACCTAGTTTTCTGAGGAATCTCCAAACTGATTTCCACAGTGGTTTCACAAGTCTGCATTCCCACCAGCAGTGGAGAAGGGTTCCTATCTCTCCACAGCCTCGCCAGCATTTATTATAGGTTGATTTCTTAATGCTAGCCATTCTTACAGGGTAATTTGGAATCTCGGTGTTGTTTTAATTTGCATTTCTCCCATAACTAATGATGTTGAACATTTTCTCATGTATTTTTTTGCCATTTGTATCTCCTTATCTGAGAAGTGTGTATTCATCTCAGCTGCCCATTACTGGATTGGGTCTTTGAATTGGGGGAGGCTGATACTTTTTAATTCTTTGTATGTTCTAGATAGAAGCCCTTTGAGGGACAGTCAGCCAGAATTTCTTCCAAGTTTGTGGGTTTTCTTTCTACTCTGCTGATGATTTCTTTAGATGTGCAGAAACTTTTCAGTAGGATGAGATCCCAGTCATTGATTCTTTCAAGTGTTTCATGTGCAATTTGGTTTTTGTTCATGAACTCTCTGCCTACCCCTGTGTCTTCAAGGTTGTTACCTACTTTTCTTCCAATAGATTTAGTGTTTCTGTTTTCATACTGACATCTGTGAACCATTTTGACTTGAGTTTGGTGCATGATGATAGACTTTGGTCTATTTTCAGTCTTTGGCAGGTAGCAAGCCAATTTTTCCAGCACCATTTATTAAAGAGGCTATCGTTCTTCCAGTGAGATTATTTGGCTCCTTTATCAAAGATTATGTGGCTGAGTGTGTTTTTGGTTGTGACTATTTCTTCCAGTCTGTTCCATTGATCATCAGGTCTGTTTTTTAGCCAGTACCAGGTTGATTTTATTACACTAGCTTTATAGTATATTTTCAGGTCAGGGATTGTGATTTCACGTGACTTGTCCTTGTTGCCCAGGATTACACTTGCTATTCTGGGTCCTTCTGGTTCCAGATGAATATAAGGCATGTTTTCTCAAGATCTGTGAGGTATGCGAATGGTAGTTTAATGGGAATTGCATTGAATCTGTACAGCAGTTTTGGGAGTATGGCCATTTTCACAATGTTGGTTCTTCCTATCCACGATCAAGGAATATTTTTTCCATTTACTGAAATCCTGCTCAATCTCTTTTTTCAGAGTACTGTGGTTTTCATTCAAGAGATCTTTCACTTCTTTTGTTAGATTGCTTCCTAAATATTTCAATTTCTTAGATGCTATTGTGAAAGGTATGGTTTCCTTAATTTCTCTCTAGGTCTGTTGTTTGTGTATAGGAATGTTATCAATTTCTGGGTGTTGACTTTGTATCCAGCTACACTGCTGCATTTGTTGATTAATTCAAGGAGTCTTCTTATGGAGTTTTTGGGGTCTTCCATGTAAAGTATCATGTCATCTGCAAATAGTGATAGTTTTATTTCTTCCTTTCCTATCCTTATTCCTTTTATTTCTCTCTCCTGTCATTGCTCTGGCTAGTGGTTCCAGAACTATAATGGTTAGGAGTGGTGACAGTGGACATCCTTGTCTTGTTCCCGATTTTAAAGTAAAACCTTTCAGTTTTTGTCCATTGAGAATGATGTTGGCTGTTGGATTGTCATAGATGGCTTTGATCAGGTTAAGGTAAAGACCATCTATTCCTATTTTCTGTAGAGTTTTTATCATAAATGCATGTTGGACCTTGTTGAAAGTTTTTTCTGCATCTGTTAAGATGTTCATGTGGTTTTTGTCTTTGACTCCATTGATATGGCATATAACATTTATAGATTTGCAAATATTGAACCAACCTTGCATTCCTGGAATGAATCCAACTTGGTCGTGATGTATGATTTTCTTGATCATTTGCTGCATTCTACTCGCTAGTATCTTATTGAGTATCTTTGCATCTATATTCATTAGGGAGATTAGTCTGTAGTTCTCTTTCTTGATTGGGACTTTCTCTGATTTTGGCATCAGTATGATGCTTGCCTCCAGAAATGAGTTAGGGAGAGAATTGCTTCCTTTTCAATTTCATTGAAGAGTTTGAGGAAGTTTGGTATTAAATCTTCTCTGAATTTCTTGTAAAATTCTGCTGTGAATCCATCAGGGCCTGGGCTTTTCTTTGTCAGTAGGTTTTTAATCAGACCTTCAATCTCACGAATTGATATTGGGTTGTTGAGGAATTTGATATCTTGTTGACTCAACCTTGGAAATTCATACATATCTAGGAATCTGTCCATTTCTTCTGAGTTTTCTATCCTATGGGAGTAAAGATTTTCAAAGTAGGTATTAATGATCTTCTGAATTTCTGTGGAATCTGTAGTACTTTCATCCTTTTCATTCCTTATTGCATGAATCTGAGTTCTTTCCTTCCTTTTCTTGATAAGGTTGGCTAGGGGTTTATCAATTTTGTTTATTCTTTCAAAGAACCAGCTCTTTGATTCATTTATTTTTTGGAGTGTTTCCTTGTCTCAATTGAATTAATTTCTGTCCTAATCTTTATAATCTCCTCCCTTCTTTGGGCTTTGGGCCTGACTTGTTCTTCTTTTTCTAAAAGTTTGAGATGTAGCATTAGGCTACTTATTTGTTCTTTTTCTGTGTGAATTCAGTGCTATAAATTTCCCTCTGAGGACTGCCTTCATTGCATCCCATAGATTCTGGTAGGTTGTATTTACATTTTCATTTGTTTGTAGGTATTTTTTAATTTCCTCTTGAATTTCTTCTGTGACCCATTTGTTGTTCAGGAGGTTGTTGTTTAATGTCCAAGTGTTTATGGACTTTTTGGAGTTCCTTTTTTCATTAATTTCCAATTTCATTGCAATGTGGTCAGATAATATGCACGTGATAATTTCAATTCTTTTGCATTTCGGAAGGTATGCTGTATGGACTAAGATGTGGTCTATTTTAGAGAAAGACCAATGTCCTGCTGAGAAAAATGTGTATTCTGATGTTGTGAGGTGGAACACTCTGTATACATCTACTAAGTCCATTTGTTCACAGCTTTGGTTCAGATCTGTTATTTCCTTGCTGATGTTTTGTCCAGTTGACCTATCTCTTCGTGTCAATGGGGTGTTGAGGTCCCCTGTTACAATAGTGTTATTAATTATATGGGTTTTCATGCCCATTAAGATTTGTCTTGTATAATTTGGAGCTCTGATATTTTGTGCCTACATGTTTATGATTGTTATCTCATTGTCATGCCATTTTCCCCTGACTAGTATGTAGTGACCTTCTTTATCTCTTTTAATTGTTGTTGGTTTGAAGTTTACATTGTCTGCAAGCAGAATAGCTACACCTGCTTTTTTCTGTGTTCCTGTTGCATGGAGGATTGTTTTCCATCCTTTGACTTTTAGTCTATGGATTTCCTGTTCAGTGAAATGTGTTTCCTGTATACAGCATATAGTTGGATTTTGTTTTTTAATCCACTCTCCCAGTCTATTTCTTTTGACTGGAGAATTGAGGCCATTTACATTTATAGTGATAACGGATATGCATTAATTTATCATTGTCATGTTATTTACTTGCATTGGTATCCCACTTTTTCTACTGTTTACTTGCTTGCTCTTCTTGACGTTTCATTCCTACCATTGTTCTTGAAATTTCAGTCAGATTTTTCTCTGTCTAGAATATCTTTTAGTACTCTTTGTAATGCTGGCTTGGCCCTCATGAAGTTCTTCAATTGTTCTTTGTCATGAAAATATTTTATTTGTCTGTTTAATTTGAGGGATAGTTTGGCAGGGTACATCAGTCTTGGTTGGAAGCTGTTCTGTGTTAGGACCTATAATATTTCACTCTAAGCTTTTCTCGATTGGATGGTTTGTGTTGAGAAGTCCGCCTTGAATCTGATGGGCTTTCCTTTACAGGTAATCTGTTTCTTTTCTCTAGCAGCTTTTAATATTCCCTTCTTTTGCCGGAGATCTGGGAACTTGACTATTATATGTTGGGGTGTAGTTTTATTTTGGTTGTCATTGTTTGGAGTTCTAAATGCCTCATTTATGTGTATATCAGGTTCTGTTTTCATGCTTGGGAAATTTTCTGCTATTATTTCTGCTAATAATCTTTTTATGTCAGTTGTGTTCCTTCGTGCTGTTTCATTGACTCCTATAAGTTGTACATTATTCCTCTTTGCCTCATCTTGCAGCTGTTGAATTGACTTTTCCTGTGTCCTTGTTGATTTTACAAGATCCTTTCTTCCATGGTCACTAGGTGCCATGCTGTCCTCACAGTCTGAGATTCTATCTTCAGCTTCATTCAAGCAGTTTTGGTAGCTTTCAATGGCAGCTTTGTTTTCCTGGAAGTCTCTTTGAATCTGGTTCATGTGTTCTAAGTCCTTTCTATATTTTTCATTGAATGTTTCTGACCCTTGCCTTTGATCTTCTATTTTCTTATATGTTACTTCTTCAGAATTTTTGAGCATTTCCTTCATTATTATAGTCATTTCATTTTTTGTCTGAGAGATTATTTCTGATCTAATCTCTTCTATGGCCTTATGGAGTTGTTTCTTTACTTCCATTGCAATCATTTCAGCTATTTCAGGCATGTGTTTACCAAGTTCTCCTATGTTGATGTCTCCTGGACTTGTTCTGAGTGAGGTGGAGTTCTGGGATTGTGTTTTAATTCTTCGTTTTGTCAGGGTTGCTACCAGATGCAGAAAGCTCAGTTTCCCTCTTCAGTAGCTTCACAGCAAAGGCCACTAGTGTCCCTAGTTTTCCTGTTGGTCAGGTTTGCCCCTGGGTGACCTCTGAGAAGCACTACTTAGTCTTGAGTTTTCTGGCAGTTTTTGCTTTGTATCTAGTTATCCCCATTCTCAGACATGGGCATTGGTGTCAGCTCATGGCCAACCATCTTATCCAGCATCCCCTTGCAGTTCAGGGCACGTGCACAGCCCAGACTCCAGTTGCACTGGTGTGACAATCCCGGTCCAGTGGACCTATATGCCCAGGCAGTTCAGGGTACAGGCAAAATCCAAACACAAACTGCAGGGTGGTCAGATTGTGAACCACCTGATTCTATGTCTCCAGTCAGTTCAGGACACATGCAGGAACCAGATGTAGGCCAGATGGGTAGCAGTCACAGACTGCCCATGCCTTTGACCTGCTAAGGAGTCCAGGCAAAAGTAAAGCATGGACTCGAACCATGGGACCAGAAGCTCCCGGAGCACTCTTTCACTAGGCGCAGGGCATGCGGGATGATATTGTATTTTTAAAAAGATAAAATTTTAAACTCTCACAGGAATTCTTAAGCCTAAGTGCACGTTAGAATCCCTTTTAAAGCATCAATGCCTATGTCCTATTACCTAGAATCTGGACTCAGTTGGTCTAGGAAGGGTCTATGTAGATGTTAAGAGGTCCCCAGGTGATTCTAATGTGGCTCAGTTGGTGAATGAAGAACTATAATTTCAATAGAAATTGCTAATAAGCAAGGTGCACATATTAATTTTGGGAGCAGAGCTCCACTGTCTCTTGGAACTTATATTGTGATATTTTTGGAATGGAGGATATCCTTATACTTTATAGTTTAGCACTTTTGTAGAAAATGAAACATTCTTTATATGGTCATTTCTTATATCTACCTTTGAGGGAAAAAAATCCAAAGGTTTTGAATAGATTTTTATGTGAAGCCTAAGGAAATAAGTTTCTGATTATATATCTTGAGAGAAGAATTCATGCTTAAAGTGCCTAGAAATGCAAATGGACACATCTACTTATGCAAATCTATCAAACAAATCAACTCTCATATACAAATTCTAGATCAGGACTGGTAGTAAAACCTTCAAGTTGAGCTCTCTATTGAGACCTGGGGATGAAAATATGCCAAAACTGCTATGGTGGTGTACACTTGGAATCCTAGCTACTCAGGAGCCTAAGGCAGGAGAATCATAACTTCGAGGTCAGCTTGGGCAACTTAGCAAGAACTTGCCTCAAAATCAGTAGTGGTTCTATTTGTTTTTTTCCAAATACATCTTCCTGAGGTGCAGACTGAATGTTTCTCTTCACATTCATGGACTCTTTCCTTTACAATCTCTTTTCTTAATCTTTCCTGAATATGACTCTTTCCTGTCTGTAGACACTGTGTAAAAAGTATCTCCAGATGATACCTATTGCCTCTCTACCAATGGCCTCTCTTGCACCCCCACCAGTTCCACAGGGAGAGTTGGTGTGCTGGAGCTTGTACAAGACCCCAGGCAAGTAGGGGCTGTTTAGACCTAAGGGCCTGGCCCTGGACATATCAAAGAGAGCCACTCTCCACTCCCAGGAGATTCCCAGCCCAGCCCAACAGGGAAGGTGTTCTCCACAATGGGCCAGGAGTTGCAGAGAAAGCAGCAGTTGTGCCTCCTGGAAAGCTTTGCTAGTAGAAAATGCTTTGCTTTACTTCTGTTTCCCAGTTCCCGTCATTTACAGTTTCTTATCCAAGATGGTCCTGAGTGAGTGCAGAAGTGGGAGTATCACTTGTTCCAGTGGTCTGTGGTTTAATCATTGACCTGGTGGGGAAAGCAGAGGCAGAGCCCAGCTGGCAGCTAAACAGGGACATTTGCACCACCTGAGCCATAGAGTAGAAGAACAATAGAAATGCAGGAGCCATAGACTCACATTAGAAAGACTAACATTCCTGTCACTGGAGTTTCAGAGGAAAAGACTGGCACAGATGTACAGGTGATCTCCAGCTTATGAGAGCTTGACTTAGATTTTTCTTTTTTTACTTTACAGTGGTATGAAAGTGATGTACATTTGGAAGAAATTGGGGGGAATCATGGTTATTTTACCACTGTTTCTTTAAGGTCAAATTGCAGCTGAGCAATCAGTCTACAGTAAAACATTCCCTTCTGACCTCACAGGCTGCAAGAACACACATCCATCACTAGGAGTCCAAATCACTTGACCAGTCTTATGGAACTCCCTTTCCTCCTCTCTCCCTATACAACATCAAAGGCCACTTTGGGCACAAATATATATTTTCTTCTAACACCCTTGACCACTAACCCCAATTAGCCCATACATATTAGCTAACCCTACTCTGAAAGAGTTTTATACACAATTCCAGGAACACTAAGCCCTATCAGAACAAGGCACCACTCAAACTTCAGACAACTGGCTAGCCTCAACATTTAGACAACAGAAAATAAAACCATCACGACCTGGTAGAAAATGTTCCTGAGATAATGCTCCTATATTCCTTTCCTGATATTAAAATCCAATAGAAAGGCCCGCACTTTTCTCCTGGCCAGTACATTCCTCTCTTGGTGTTCACCCACTGCTCCCTTCAGCATATCAATACTCTCTTTGCTTTTCTATGTTCTTTGACTATTGATAAATCCTTTTTACCACCTGCAGTACCAGCCTCTCACACGCATGCCTCAGACTGCAGAAATTATACTTCCAATTTTGGGTTTTGATGTAGAGTGGGTCTCCCCAGAGCATCTGGATTTCCTTGGGATGCAAATATCCCCCACTTCTCCCCTTGCAACAATCCCCACTGCAGCTTTCAGTCTCTTCTTTCTCTTTCAGCCACCTCTCATGGCCTAATTACCCCAGGCCTAACTCCTGCCACCTGTATCTGTACCTTCTTCTCGAGCCTCTCTTCCTTGTGCCCAGAGTATTTTGAGACAGAAACAAGAAGCAAACAGGAAACCCAAATCCATGCACACTGTCACCACCATACTGCCACTCCCCTCAGTCTCTAGTGGCAATTTTCTTTTCCTCCTAACAGTTTATATTGGCTGCTATGACCAACAAAAATGACTACGTAGGGCTGCAGGTGGAGATCTGACATACAGCCTGTGCCTAGTATGTGTGAGTCCCTAGGTTTAATCCCAAGCCCTGAAAAAAGAAAAACTGCTTCTAGTTTTTGTTTTGTTTTGTTTTGTTTTTTTATTTTAAAGAGTAAAAGGACAACATAGCAATAGGGGGATTCACCGAATTACAGACAAAGTGGTAGGACATATCAATTGTTGTTATTTTACCTATTGGTATCTTCAAGATAGTTTCTTAGGAAAACAAATAGACAAATAATAGTGAGTTACAGACAAAAATGGCAGGAAATTATCAGTGGTGGTTGTACTACTGTATCTTGGTTTCTCCAAAGTGGTCTCTAGGGAAAACAAATTGAGCTATACATGAGTGATCAATCAAATAATCATTGATTATTCTCAATGGTTGTTGCAAACACATAGTAACAAACATACATCCATTTACAAAGCAGCATAGGAGCAATACAAACATTACAGAGTTATGGACAGATTGGTAGGAAATCATCAGTGGCTGCTGCAATACATGCTGGCATCTTCAAAGTGGTTTCTCAGGAAAACAAAGATATGCAAGAGAGATCTAACAAGTAGTTACAGCCCAAGGTTGTGAAAAATAGCTGGCTACCTCCTCATCAGTGACTCCCCTCACTGAGATGTGACGGCTGGAAGGAAGGCCAGGACTGAAAAGAAGGACCAAGAGACCAGCACCAGTGTCCAGCCACGGGGAGTCCACTTTTTCCTCTATACTCATGGTTTTTGGGGGCTCCTCCTTCTCCATGAAGGCGGTTCTACAGAATCTGAATATTGGGCACCCATGTAATCCATGAAGTCTCGGTAGCAGACTTCTCTGGAGCTCCACGCGCTCCTCCACCGCAGCCTGCACAGTTAGGGGAAGAATGGCCTCCAGGGGGTCTCCCCAGGCACTGCACAAGGTCCTCCTGGTTTCCGGCTCCCGAATGGCTCTTGCATCCCCAGTCAGCTTGACCTATGAGTCGTCGGGCGTGGGTACTCTCCTGTTCTCGGAGTCCTTGTTCATCAGCTGCTCCTCTGCTGACTCCGGGCCTTTCTGGCTCTCGGGGGCAGGGCCAAGAGCGACCCGCCATGTGATATGTTTTCCCAGAGGTTTCTCCATGTTGGGATGGTTCACGCACATCTCCAGGCGGGCCTATTGTGTGGGTGCTTCTTTGTGGCATGGTGGTTCTCGACCGTGCGGCAAGGGCTGGCCCGAGGGCCGGAGTGCGTCTCCGCACCGCTTCCCGGGCACCTGCTGACTGCCTTTCAGGGCGCCGGCATCCCCTCCCCAGGTGGGTGCCTGCGAGGCTGCTTCTAGTTTTTGAACCTTAATTGCTCAGTGAAGTTGGGGGAAGGAGGGCAGGAAGACAGCTATAAAATTCTCTGACTTGTTTTGTAGCAGAAAATGCCTTCCCCACTCCACCAGTATACTTCAGTTTCTTAGTTGCCAAGGTAATAGTTCCTGTTTTAGTTCAGGTTGCTCCTGTCTCTTGGAAATGGCTGATCACTGTGAGGCATAGCTGGTCACTATGATGTATGTTATATAAACCAATCCCCAATTGACAAGCCATTCTGCCTCTGTACTTCCAGCTTGCTTATCTCATGTAAGCCCTAGACCACCAGATATCAGGGCCTGATATTTTGGGAATGATCCCAATCAGTGCCCATTGACGTAAGTAAATCTGTCTCAAATGCTGGGTGTTGTTTCAGTATTTCTGCTTGCTGTTGCATCTTCACTGGTTGATCTATCCACACTCTTTCCTCCTCTGTTCCATGTGAGGGTTATCCCCAGAGTTATTTCTCTATAGAGGTGTCCCTTGACGGTCCTCGCCTGCTAGAGGCTGTGGCTAATATTCAGCCTCCCTGCTTTCATCTCATTATTCTCCAACCACATCTTGCTTCAGTCTCTTCCCTGCCTGGCAGCATTGTCTATGGCTTTCTCAGTGTCCCCTTTGAGCTATGCCTAGTAACTGGCTTCCAGAGAGTTGACATCAGATGCTCAAGTGCCCTGTTGGCCCCCAATGTCACTCCAGGCTTTCTTCAGGAGCTCAAGGTGACACCTTCTGTCCATCACCCTGTTTCTTTAGGAGAGTGACATCCAGCACCATGATCCATGTCTACGCTGCCAGCCCTGCTTCCTGTACAAATCTGGCATCAAATGAGGTGCTTAGCACATACCAGTGACTATTTGATAAATATTTATTAAATTTTAATATAAACAAAATAAGTCAGAGTATGGATGAAAGAATTCTGATTTAAATTTTTGTCTTGTTTTTTAGTGTTGATGACCCAAACAATGGCCTTGCTCATGCTAGACAAGCACTCTTAAAACATATAGTCAACTAGGTATTTATTAAGTGTCATTAATACCTAGACTTGAGTTTTGCTGGTGCTCACTGTCAGGAGGTGTGTCATCTGCCAAGTAGCCAGAAACCTTCACTGAGCCTCTTTTTGAACCCGGTGCTGTGGTATCTGTTATGGTAACAGAACCCTGATTAGCACAGTGAATTGGCAGGTTTATTTCCCACAAGCCTGAGCTGGCCAAGACGGAGAATCTCAAAAGAAGCTGGAGCTTTACTCAGTAGTCCTTATGTCCCCACTGCCCTGCCAGCTACAGATCCCAACTTTGATTTCACAACTGCACAAAATATCAAACTTAATACCTCTCCTGGCCAATGTGGTTTACTACCTAGATTGAGCACTAAGATCTATAGTTAAGGCTAGAAACTAAGAAACCTTCATTTTAGCCCTGTGGGTACAAGGTCAACTGTGTGATATTGTGCTCAAGAGAATGGAGCAACTTCACCTTCACAGGTCAGACTCAGGGAGACAGCACTGGCTACTTCTTTCTCAAGAAAAGTAAAGAGAAATCCCTGGGGTCTTGCTCAGACCTCAGGCTCCCTCTCAGGCCATCTAAAGCCAATCTACCCATGACTATGTCAGAAAACATGCTCTTACCTTTAAACCATACAGGCATAAGATGGGGCAACACAATCCTGGGTCTGATCCTAGAAAGGATTTTCTTTTTCAAATAATAATAAAAAGTAATTGTCATTTAAAAATATTTTCTTCCAAAATGTCAAATTTCTTCCTCAAATTTTCTTCCTATTTTGAAAAATATGTCACATTTTCTTTTCTTGTCTTTTCTTTTGCCATACAGGGTATTGAACCCCTGGGGCACTCTACCACCAAATTACATCCTTAACCTTTTCTATTTTATTTTGAGGCCTCATCTCACTAAGTTACCCAGGCTGGGCTCAAGCTTGTAATCCTCTTGCATCAGCCTCCCAAGTAGCTACAATTACAGGTGTGCAGCACCACACCTGGCTCGTAGACTATATTTTATTTTTCAATTAGGAAATGGAGGCTCAAGGTGTTTTCTTAAAATAGTCAAAATTACCTGACTATTGTATTTCACAAAATGTATGTGGTGGAAAAAACTGGCCCGCTGCTTCTCCCAAGTTGCTAAGAAATCCACCACAAGATGGCACCATGCGTGTGTACTTTTAATGAAAAGGCTTAGAGCCTTAGACTGCAGCTTATGTCTAGCCAACTTTAGCTCCACAGCTTCTGAGGTGGGGAACACAGCACAGCTGGTAATGCTGTTTAGATATAGACACAAATTTGAATTGTTATGTGGCTTTTGGGTGACTAAGGTATTCCTCTTGTGCTCTTTGTATATGTTCTACCTTTCAAACAAGCCTTTCTAATAACATTTGATCAAGACAACACGAGGCTGGCACTTACATTCTTGAGCTTAGTTGAGTCGATCTCTGAAGTTTATCTTTCCCCTTAGGCCCCAGTAGAATATGCAGGGGATTAGGGCTGGATCCTTTACTGTGTTTTGTTGTTGTTGATTTATTTAAGCATCAAACACTTGGTTTTCTTAATTCACCTGGAAGATTGGCAGCAGAACTGAAAACATGTGTGGAGCTTGCAATGCTCATTTCTTTTTGTGTTTGCTGCAGGTGAAGCCAGGTCCTTTCACATGGTAAGCATATGCTCTACCTCTGAGTTTCATGACAGCCCTGTAGTACCTGTTCCTGAGAATGGGAAGAAGAGGCTAACTCCAAGGCCAAGCCACAGGCATTCAGTACACAAATGAAAGCAAACCTGATATTTTCTCCATTGCATGTTCAGGTTCTATATATCTCGATCATTTAGATATTAAATGGGTCCAACATGCACATGGATTTCAACACTTCAAACAGGTGGCCACAGGGAAGGATGTGGCCTTTCATAAGCATGTGGAGAAAATGAAGGGCAGGGCATGAGTCCTTGAGGTTGAGTAGAGCCCAGACTTGTACTGTCCTGTTGCCATGGAGCAAAGTAAATATTTGCAAAATGCCTACTGGGTCTCTGGATACAGAGCAAGTCTGCTGGGTATGAAACATCTCTGTGGGCAAGTGAGTCTGCCCAGTTCTTATCTCCCTCTTGCCACAGAGTCCACCAAATGTGACACAACCTCCAGAGGGAAGGGAAGCTACACTTCTTATCTTCCTCTCTCAGCTGTCACTGGGTCCTCCTGGCGGCCAAGGCCAATGACTCATCTGCAGGAGCCCAGGAAGCACGAGATAGGTTGGAGGTTTATCTTCTGGATAGAAACCCCTGGAGTTGAGGTTCTTCTTAAGGGCTTGTGATAAGAACATACTGAAGGGTAGACTAGATGCCTCAATGGTCACTAGGGGTGCCAGTCATAAGAAATGCTAAAATAGTGTGAAGTACAATCAGGTAGAAGGCTATATTTCTCAGACCTAAGTGAACTATTCTAAGGGGTAAAAAGAAGCACTTTGCTAAGTGGCTTAATATGGATGTTAAGAGTCTCATCTCCAACCTATCTACTCCCAAGGACATGGCAGTGGTACAGTGGCAGGCTGTTGTATAAATGAAAGCTCTAAAAGATTCACCAATCACTGTGCTAGAGTAAGAAGTGCAACTGCCCAACTGCCTTCCAGCTGCAGAACCTGTTAGCTAAGCAGGGCAGACAATGTGGGACCTGAGCTACACCATTAGGGATAAAAGAGAAGTGGCAGGGTAACCATGCCCCCACCCCCACACACTCATGGGAGCCAAGCCAAGCCCAGACAACTTCAGCAGCCTCAGTGACTATGCTCTCACCCCTCCCACACCAGTGTGGGTAGTGGGCTGGGTCCTAGACAGCTTTAGGAGACTCACTGACCACTACCCCAACCTCCACACCCTCACAGAAACTGGAGTAAACCCCAGACAGCTTCAGGAACCTTGGTGAGCCACCTCTGCCCCTTTCCCACATGGGGATCAGGCTGTCCTGGTCAGCTTCAGGTGTTTTGGTGACCATGCCCCCCTGCACCCTAGCAGGAGCTAAATTGAGTCACAGAAAGCTTCAGGAGCATCAGCTACCACACACTGCCCCCACACATCATGGCAGGAGCCATGTTGAGCATCAGGGACTGTAGGATTTTTGTCCCTCCACTCACACACCATTACAAGATGGAGGTTGAGCTCCATGGAACGTCCAGATCTTTGAAAATGACAAAATGAAGGAGCAAAGTGCAATCTCTGACCTCAATCTCACCCATATCAAGTCCAGTAGACATCAACACAGAAGAGCTTGGAAGTCATACACCTGAAATTTTTGAAATGATAGCAACTGAAGTAAAGAAACAACTCCATCACACCATAGACGACATCAGATTAGAAATAATCTCTCAGATAAAACAGAAATGACAACCATAATGAAAGAATTGCTCAGCACATCTGAAGAAGACATACATAAAAAGGAAATAGAGAAACACAGAAAAATGATGGAAATATTGAATGAACAATATAGGAAAGAATTATAATGCATGAAACAGATTCAAACAGATATCCAGGAAATTAAGAAATCCATCAAAATGGATTTTTTGGCAAAACTGCTTCAACAGAGGTGAAGATATATTTTTAGACCTTGAAGGCAGTGTTGCAGCTAACAATCATGAAAGGAAGGCTCTCTTAAAAATAATAAGGAGGTAGTCCCCATCTACTTACCAAGAACAGAGCAGATGACCCAGAATGCTGCCGCCATTACAGTCTGTGTCTCTGCCTTCTGTGTGCATGGGGCAGACAGGAGATTCTGTGTCAAGGGACCCACGAACTTGTTAACACCAGGGTTTGTGTGGGGGCCCTCCCTGTGCATGTCCTGCAACACAGGAGGCTCCAGAGCAGGCAGTCCATGAACTGCTGAAATCATGATTCATTTCTGGGCCCCATGGTTCACATCTGTGCTGGGTGTGAGAAACAGATGGTCCAGAATCACCACAAGTGCAGCCCATGTCTGGCTCCTGTGTACATGGTGAGCAACGGACAGACGCGGAATCAGGGTGGCCATGAGCTGCAGACTCTGCTGTTTGTGTCTGGGCTCTGCCTTCACCCTGATCTGACTTTGGTTACAGGACCGAGTGGTCTGTGATCACACCACCAGTGCAGACCACTTGTGGTTCGTATTTATACCCTGAGCTGTCAGGGGACACTGGATCAGATTGTCTGTGACCTGATAACATCATGGTTCATGTCTGAGACCTGGAAGAATTAGGTAAACTTTACCAACTGGTGGAAGACCCCAGGTTAAGCAGCACACTTCAGTGGCCACTGAAGGGCAAGTCTGATCATCAAGAAACTAGGGACACTACTGACTTTGCTGAGCTGACAGGGAGGAAAGATACTGAGTGCTCTACCTCCAACATCAAACATGACAAGACAAAGCGCTAAAACACAATCTCAGAAATCCACCCTACTCAGAACAAGTCCAGGAGACATCAACATGGGAAAACTTGGAAAACACAAGCCTGAATTTGCTGCAGTGATTGCAATGGAAGTAAAGAAACAACTCCATCAGGCCATAAGAGACATCAGATTAGAAATAATCTCTCAGGAAAAAAATGAAATGACAACAATAATGAAAGAATTGCTCAGCACATCTAAAGAAGACAGACATAAAAAAATATACGTGCATAAGAAACTGATGGAAACATTAAATGAACAATATAGGAAGGAAATAGAATGCATGAAACAGATTCAAAGAGATATCCAGGGAATCAAAACTTCCATTGAAAGCTTCCAAAACTGCTTGAATGAAGCTGAAGATAGAATTTCAGATCTTGAAGACAGCCTGGCAGTTAATGATCATAAAAGAAAGGATTTCCTACAATCAGCAAGGAATCAGGAAAAAGTAATTCAACAGCTGCAAGACGAGGCAAAGAGGAAGAGGAATAATGTACGACTCATAGGAGTCAACGAAACAGCAGGAGGCAACACAAATGACATAAAAAGAAAATTAACAGAAGTAATAGCAGAAAATTTCCGAACAATGGAAACAGAACATGACATACAGGTAAATGAGGTATATAGAGCTCCAACTAACCATAACCAAAATAAAACTACACCCAGACATATAATAATCAAGATCCCAGATACCCAGCAAAAGAACAGAATATTAAAAGCTGCTAGAGAAAAGAAACAGATCACCTATGAAGGAAAGCCCATCAGAATCACAGCAGACGTTTCAACATAAACCATCCAATCGAGAACAGCTTGGAGTGAAGTATTTCAGGCACTGAAAGCAAGCAATTTCCAACCCAGATTTTGTCCTGAGACAAAGCAATGTCCAACCAAGATTGATGTATCCTGCAAAACTATCCTTCAAAGTCAAGGGAGAAATAAAATATTTCCACAAAAAAGAACAACCGGTGGGAAAAGGGAAGCGAAAGAAGGAGAAATTTTGCTTGTATGTATATACAGGATAGTTAATAGTTGTTCTACCATCTTCTATTTCTTTGCTGAAAGAAACTGTCAATGAGTCCTTGACTGATCAATATTGCATGCCTCTGTTTTCATGAGAAACCACTTTGAAGATATCAATATGTAATACAACAAGCATTGTTAATTTCCTACCACTTTGTTTGTAACTGTGTATTGTCTGTACTGTTCTTTTACTATTTTGTAAAAGGCTGTCTGTCTATTGTTTTCCTCCTTTTATTTTTAAAATAAAAAAAGAAAAGGAACAACTGAAGAACTTCATGAGTGCCAAACCATCCTTACAAAGAGAATTAAAAGGTATTCTGGAAAGAGAAAAAAATGAACGCAATTTCAAGAACAACACCACAAAGGAACACTCAAGCAGAGCAATCAATTAAACAGATAGGAAAACTAGGAAACCAACACCAAATAACATTACAATGATAAGCCAACATGTATCAGTTATAACCATTAATGTAAATGGCCTCAATTAACCCATCAAAAGAAATAGACTGGCAGAGTGGATTACAAAACAAAATCCCACAATATGCTGTATACTGGAAACATATTTTACTCTAAAGGAAATCCACAGACTGAAATTCAAAGGATGGAAAACAATTCTCCAAGCAACAGGAACCCAGAAAAAATCAGGGGTAGCTATTATGTTTGCAAACAATGTAAACTACAAACTGAGAACAGTCAAAAGAGATGAAGAAGGTCACTACATAATTGTTAGGGGAAAACTGCAAGAGGAAGAGATCATAAACATGTATGAACCAAACACTGGAGCACCAAACTATATAGACAAATATTACCAGATATGAAAAACCAAATAATTGATAACACTATTGTAACAGGGGACCTCAACACCCCTTTGACACAAAGAGATAGGTCAACTGGACAAAAACTCAGCAAAGAAATAACAGACCTGAACAAAATCTGTGAACAAATAGACTTAGTAGATGTACAGAGTATTCCACCCCTCCACATTAGAATACATATTTTCTCAGCTGCACATGGGTCTTTCTCTAAAATAGACTATATTATAGCCAATAGAGCATACCTACCTAAATGCAAAAGAATTGAAATAGTTCCATGCATATTATCTGACCACAGTGCAATGAATTTGGAAATTAATGACAAAAGGAACTCCAAAAACTCCATAAACACTTGGAAATTAAATAACAGCCTTTGGAACAATTAATGGGTCACAGAAGAAATTAAAGAAGAAATTAAAAAATACCTACAAACAAACAAAAATGTAAATACAGATTACCAAAATCTGTGGGATGCAATGAAAGCAGTCCTCAGAGGGAAATTTCTACTGGTGAACTCACACATAAGGAAAACAAAAGAGAAAAAATAAGTCTAATACTGCACTTCACACTTTTAGAAAAAAGAACAAGTAAAGACCAAAGCCCGAAGAAGGGAAGAGATTTTAAAGGTCAGGGCAGAAATTAATGCAATGGAGATGAAGAAAACCCTACAAAAAAATAAATGAATCAAAGAGTTGGTTTTTTGAAAGAATAAGTAAAATTGACAAACCTCTAGCCAACCTTATCAAAAAAAGAGAGGAAACAATGCAATTTCATGCAGTAAGGAATGAAAAGGATGAAATTACTATGGATTCCACAGAAATTCAGAAGATCATTATTACCTATGTTGAAAATCTTTACTCCCATAGGATAGGCAACTCAGAAGACATGACAGATTTCTAGATATGTACAAATTACCAAGTTTGAGTCAAGAAGACATAAAAATCTTGAATAACCCAATAACAATTAATGAGTTTGAAAACTGATTAAAAACTTACTGACAAAGAAAGGCCCAGGTCCTGATGGATTCACAGCAGAATTTCACAAGAAATTGAGAGAAGATTTAATACCAACACTCCTCAAACTCTTCCATGAAATAGAAAAGGAAGCAATGCCCCCTAACACATTTCTGGAGGCAAGTATTATACTGATACCAAAACCAGAGAAAGACCCAACAAAGAAAAAGAACTACAGATCAATCTCCCTAATGAATATAGATGCAAAGACACTCAATAAAATACTAGCAAATAGAATGCAGCAAATGATCAAGAAAATCATACACCATGACCCAGATGGACTCATTCCAGGAATGCAGGGATGGCTCAATATTCTCAAATCAATAAATGTTATACACTGTATCAACAGAGCCAAAGACAAAAATCATATGATCATCTCAATAGATGCAGAAGAAGCTTTTGACAAAGTCCAACATGCACTCATGATAAAAACTCTACAGAAAATAGTAATAGATGGTCCTTACCTCAACCTGATAAAAGGCATCTATGACAAACCAACAGCCAACATCATAATAAATGGACAAAAAAGAAAGCTTTCACTTTAAAGTCAGGAACAAGATAAGGATGTCTACTGTCACCACTCTTATTCAATATTTTTCAGGAAGCATTAGCAAGAGCAATTAGACAAGAGAGAGAAATAAAAGGGAGAACAATAGCAAAGAAAGAAGTGAAATTACCACTATTTGCAGGTGGCATGATACTTTACATGGAAGACTCCAAAAACCCCACCAGAAGACTCCTTGAATTAATCAACAAATTTAGTAGTGTAGTTGGATACAAAGTCAACACTCAAAAATCAGTAGCACTCTTATACACAAACAACAAAAACACTGAGAGAGAAGTTAAGGAAACCATACCTTTCACAATAGAATCCAAGAAATTGAAATGTTTAGGAATCAATCTAACAAAAGGACTAAGAGATCTATTCAATGAAATCCACAGTACTCTGAAAAAAAGAGATTGAACAGGATTTCAGTAAATGGGAAAATATTCCTTGCTCATGGATAAGAAGAAGCAACATTGTGAAAATGGCCATCCTACCAAAATTGTTGTAGTAATTCAATGCAATTCCCATTAAAATACCACTAGCATACCTTACAGATCTAGAGAAAACATTCCTTAAATTCATCTGGAACCAGAAGAGACCTAGAATTGCCAAAGCAATCCTGGGCAATAAAGACAAGTCAGGTGCAATCACAATCCCAGACCTGAAATTATACTATATAGCTAGTGCAATAAAATCAACATGGTACTGGTTAAAAAACAGATCATACGATCAGTGGAACAGACTGGAAGAAACAGACACAACCACAAACACACACAGCCACCTAATCTTTGATAAAGGGGCCAAAGAAGCTCACTGGAAGAAAGAGCCTCTTTAATAAATGGTGCTGGGGGGTTGGGGATTTAGCTCAGTGGCACAGCTCCTGCCTGGCAAGCATGAGGTCATGAGTTCAATTCCCAGTACCAGAAAAAAAACAAAACAAAAATAGTAAATGGTGCTGGAAAAATTGACTTGCCACTTACCAAAGACTGAAAATAGATGCTAGTCTATCATTATGCACCAAACTCAAGTCAAAATGGATCACAGATCTCAATATTAAAAGAGAAATACTAAATCTATTGGAAGAGAAAGCAGGTAAAACTCTTGAAGACATAGGGGTAGGCAGAGAGTTCATGAACAAAAAACAAACTGCATGGGAAATACTTCAAAGAATTAACAACTGGGATCTCATCTTAAAAGTTTCTGCTCATCTAAAGAAAGCACCAGCAGAGTAAAAAGAAAACCCACAAATTGGGAAAAAATTTTAGCTGGCTGTCCCTCAGACAAAGGTCTTCTATCTAGCACATATGAAGAATTAAAAAACATCAACACCCCCCCAATTCAAAGACCCATTCCTAAAGTGGGCAGCTGAGATAAATACACACTTCTCAGATAAAGAAATACAAATGGCAAATAAATACATCAGAAAATGTTCAACATCATTAGTCATTTGAGAAATGAAAATTAAAACAACACTGAGATTCCATCTCACCTCAGTAAGAATAGCTAGCATTAAGAAATCAAACAATAACAAATGCTGGTGAGACTGTGGAGAAATAGGAACCCTTCTCCACTGCTGGTGGGAGTGTAGACTGATGAAACCACTGTGGAAATCAGTTTGGAGATTCCTCAGAAAACTAGGTCTAGAGGTCCCATTCAACCTGGCTATTCCCCTTTTGAGTATTTTCCTAGAAGATCTGAAAACATCATATCACAGCAATATATGTACACCCATGTTTACAGCAGCACAATTTGTAATTGCTAAATCATGGAAGCAACCCAAATGTCCATCCACTGAGGATTGGATAAAAAAATTGTGACATTTTTATATAATGGAATATTACTCAGCTATAAAGAAAGATAAACTCGAGGCTTTGACAGGTAACTGGTCACAACTAGAGATGATACTCATAAGTGAAATAAGTCAGACCTGCATGTGTAAGCAACGTATTGTCTCACTAGTGTAAGAACCTGAAAGTGTGAATAAAAATTAGAAGATATGATAGACATTGTGAAATGAAAGGAAACTGCACAAGGATAAAGAGCAACTGGGATGAGGGAAAAGAGAAAAGAAAGAAGGGGAAAACTATGCATATATGTATATACAGAACAGTTAACATAGTTGTACTATTGACTTATATCAATTTATTGAAAGGAACAGTTAATGAGTCATTATTTGATCAATCTTCCATGTCTATATTTGTTTCCCTGAGTAACCACTTTGAAGTTATCATTATGTAATGCAGCAACCATTATTAATTTCCTTTCACCTTTTGTGTAAATCAGTATTGCTTGTATTGTTCTTGTGCTATCTTGTAAATGGATATCTGTTTGTTAATATGTTTTTGTTCTTTTATTTCTAAAATAAAAATGAATAAATAAATAAAAAGAACAAGGAACCAGGGAATAACAATTCATTTTTTATTTTTTTATTTTTTTGGTTTTTCTCCGGTACCAGGAACCGAACTCACGACCTTGCGCTTGCCAGGCAAGCGCTTTGCCGCTGAGCTAAATCCCCAGCCCCTGGGAATAACAATTCAACAGCTGCAAGATGATGTAAAGAGAAATAATGTAAGATTAATAAGTGTCAATGATTGAGACCCTGTATCACTTTGACTGTTCTTGTTTTGATTTGTTTATGTTTGTGATATTGGTATGCCTCTACTGTTGTATTTTTTGTTTGTTTCTCATGTACTACTTTCTTTAAAATAAAAAATTTTTAAAAAGTGTTAGTGAAACAGCAGGAGTCAACACAGATGACATAAAAAGACTATTTGCAGAAGTAATAGCAGAAAATTAACCAAGCATGGAAAGAGAATCTGACATAGAGTAAGTGAGGCATATAGAACTCCAATTTGCCATAACCAAAATAAATCTACACCCAGACATATAATAATCATGATCCCAGAAATTCAGCAAAAGAATAGAGTATTAAAAGCTGTTAGAGAAAAGAAACAGATCATCTATTAAGAAAAGTCCATTAAGAAACAGATCATCTATTAAGAAAAGTTTCATGGCAGATTTCTCAACAGAAACGATCAAGTCAAGAGTTTGAAGTGAAGTATTTCAGGTACTGAAAGAAAACAACTTCCAACCCAGATTGAGGTAATTTGCAAAACTATCTTTCAAAATTAATGGAGAAATAACATATTTCCACAGTAAAGAACAACTGAAGAAATTCATGAGCACCAAACCAACCCTACAAAGAGTACTAAAAGATATACTAGAAAGAGATAAAATTGACCACAATTTCAAGAACAAAAATAGCAAGGAACTACCAAGCAGAGCAAGCAATTAAACAGAGGGGAAAGGAGGAACCAACAGCAGGAAAATTACATGACAAATATAAGCCAATATTTATCAGTTATCATCATCAATGTAAATAGTCTCATTTCCCCAATCAAAAGAAGCAGACTGGCAGAGTGGATCAAGAAACAAACTCCAACAATATGCTGTGTACAAGAAACACATTTAACGCAAAAGGAAATTGATAGACTAAAAGTGAAAGAATGGAAAACAATCCTCCATGCAACAGGAACCCAGAAAAAAGCAGGGGTAGCTATTCTGTTTGCAGACAATGTGAACTTCAAATCAAGAACAATCAAAAGAAATAAAGATGGTCATTACATACTTGTTAGAGGAAAACTGCAAGAGGGAGGGATAATAATCATAAATATCTATGCACATAATACAGGAATATCTAAGTATGGAAGACAAATTTTAACAGACTTGAAAAATCAAATAGGCAGCAACACAATCATAATAGGGGACTTTAACACCTCATTGTCACAAAGAGATAGATGAACTAGACAAATATCAGCAAAGAAATAACAGAACTAAATCAAACGTGTGAACAAATGGACTTAGTAGACCTTTACAGTATTCTACCTAACATCAGAATACACATTCTTCTCAGCTGCACATGGGACCTTCTGTAAAATAGGCCATATACTAGCTGATGAAACATGCTTTAAGTAAATGCAAAGGAATTGAAATTATTCCATGCATACTATCGGACCATAGTGCAATTAAATTGGAAATTAATGACAAAAGAAATTGCAAAAACTCCATAAATACATGGAAATTAAATAGTACCCTCCTGAACAACCAGTGGGTCACAGATGAAATTAAAGAAGAAATTAAACAATACTTATAATCAAATGAAAATGGAGTTACAACTTATAGGAACCTGTGGAATGCAATAAAAGCAGTCCTCAAAGGGAAATTTATAGTGGTGAATTCCCACATCAGGAAAACAATAAGAACAAATAAACAACCTTATGCTGCATCTCAAGCTTCTAGAAGAACAAGAGCAGGTTAAGCTCAAAGCCCAAAGAAGGGAGGAAATTATAAAGATCAGAGCAGAAATTATTGCAATGGAGACCAAGAAAGAAATACAAAGAATTAATGAATTGAAGAGTTGGTTCTTTGAAAGAATAAATAAAATAGATAAACTTCTAGCCAACCTTATCAGGAAAAAAGGGGAAGAAAAAGATGAAATTCATGAAATTAAGTAATGAAAGGGTTGAAATCACTACAGATCCTGTAGAAATTCAGATTAATACCTACTTTGAAAATCTTTACTCTCATAGGATGGAAAACACAGGAACTGGACAGATTCCTAGATACATATGAATTACCAAAGATGAATGAAAAAGATATAAAAGTCCTCAATAACTCAATATCAGCTAGCAAAATTAAAACAGTAGTAAACAGCTTACCAACAAAGATAGCCACATCCTGATAGATTCACAGCTGGATTCTACAAGAAATTTAGAGATGACATAATACCAATTCTTCTCAAACTCTTTAATGAAATTGAAAGGGAAGGAATTCTCCCTAACTCACTCCTGGAGGCAAGTATTACCCTGATACCAACACCAGAGAAAGATGCAACCAAGAAAGAGAACTACAGACCAATCTCCCTAATGAACATAGATGCAAAAATTCTCAATAAAATACCTCAAACAGAGTGCAGCAAATCATCAAGAAGATTATACAGCACAACCAAGTAGGATTGATCCCAGGAATGCAGAGATGGCTCAATATATGCAAATCAATAAATGTAATATGTTGTATCACAGAGTCAAAGAAAAGAATCACATGATCATCTCAATAGATACAGAAAAAGCTTTTGTTGAAGTTCAACACTTATTCATAATTTTTAAAAAACCCTACAGAAAATTGGAATATATGGACTCTGCCTCAATCTGGTAAAAGCCATGTATGACAAACCAGCATCCAACATCATACTAAATGGACAAACACTGAAAACTTTCACTTTAAAATCAGGAACAAGACAAGGATGGCCACTCTTACCACTCCTATCCACCATACTTCTGGAAACATTAGCCACAGCAGTTAGACAAGGAAGAGAAATAAAAGGAGTAGGGATAGGAAATTATTATTCACAGATGACATGATACTCTACATAGAAGACCCCAAAAACTCCATCAAAATACTCCTAGAATTAATAAACAAATTCAGTAGCATAGCTGGATGTGAAGTCCACACTCAAAAATCAATAGCAATCCTGTACACAAACAACAAACAGACTGAGTGAAAAATTAGGGAAAACACACCTTTCATAATAGCATCTAAAAAAATGAAATACTTAATCAATCTAACAAAAGAAGTAAAAGATCTATACAGTGAATATTATGGTACTGTCAAAAAAGAGATCGAGGAGAATTTCAGAAAATGGAAAGATATTCCTTGCATATGGATAGGAAGAACCAACATTGTGAAAATGGCCATATTCTCAACATTGCTGTACAAATTCAATGCAATCTCAATTAAAAGATCATTACTATACCTCACAGATCTAGAAAAAATATTCCTAAAATTCATCTGGAACCAGAAGAGGCCTGGAAGAGCAAAAGCAATCCTGGGCAACAAAGACAAGGTAGGAGGTATTACAATCTCTGACTTGAAATTATACTACAAAGCTAATGTGATAAAATCAGCATGGCACTGGCAAAATACAGACTTGAATATCAGTGGAACAGATTAGAAGATGCAGACATAACTACACACACACTGAGCCACCTTCTTTTTGACAAAGGCGCCAAACATGTTCACTAGAAGAAAGATAGCCTCTATAATGGTGCTGGAAAAACTGGCTGTCCATGTGCCGCAGACTAAAACTAGACCCATATCTATCACCATGCACTAAACTAAAGTCAAAATGGATCAAAGATCTAAATATTAGAACAGAAACACTATATCTAGTGGAAGAGAAAGTAGGTAGAAAGCTTGAAGGTATAGGGGTAAGCAGAGAGTTTATGAACTAAAATCAAACTGCACGAGAAATACTTCAAAGAGTCAACAACTGGGATCTCATCTTATTGAAAATTTTTTCCACATCAAAAGAAATCACCAACAGAGTAAAAAGAAAACCCACGAATTGAGAAAGGAAACACACCTATCCCTCAAACAAAGGACTTCTATCTAGAACATATAAAGAATTTTTAAAAATCAGGCCCCCCAAATTCATTTTTGTTTTTTTGTTTGTTTGTTTTTTTGGTTTTTCTCCGGTACCGGGAACCGAACTCACGACCTTGCGCTTGTGAGGCAGGCGCTTTGCTGCTGAGCTAAATCCCCAGCCCCGTGGCCCCCAAATTCAAAGACCCAATCCAAATATGGGCATCTGAGATGAAATACATATTTCTCAGATGAAGAAATACTAATGGCAAATAAATACATGAAAAAAGGTTCAACATCATTGATCTTTTGAGAAATGTAAATTAAAACAGCACTGAGATTCCATCTCACCCTAGAGAGAACGGCTATCATCAAGAAATCAAACAATAACAAATGCTGGAGGGGTTGTGGGGAAAAAGGAAGCCTTCTCCACTGCTTGTGGAAGTATAGACTGGTGAAACCACTGTGGAAACCAGTGGGGAGATTCCTCACAAAACTAATATTAGAAGTCCCACTTAACCCAGCTATTCTCCTCCTGGGTATTTTTCCAGAATAATTAAAAACGTCATACCACAGCAATATATGTGCACCCATGTTTATAGCAGCACAATTTGTCATAGGTAAATCTTGGAAACAACTCAAATGCCCATCAGCTGAGGAATGGATAAAAAAGATGTGGGAATTTTACACAATGCAATATTACTCAGTTATTTAAAAAAAAGGTAAATTCAATGCTTTTATAGGTAAATGTATGCCACTAGAGACCATATTCGTAAGTGAAATAAATTGGACCCACATATGTAAACATTGTATTGTCTCACTAGTGTAAGAATCTGAAAGAATAAATAAAACCCAAAATGTACAATAGATATTATGAAAGAGAAAGAAAATTGCTCAAAAGAAGGAATAACTAAGATGAGGGAAATGATAAAAAGAAAGAAGAGAATATGTATATACTGCTGATGTCTAATGATTTATTAAAAAAACAGTTAATGCTTAATTTTTTGGACCAATTTTGCATTCTTACATCTGGTAATCTGAGAAACTTTGTTGAACATAACAATATGTAATATAACAATCCCTGTTAATTCCTATCATTTTTTTTGAAACCTTGTATCACTTTTATTGTTTTTGCTTTGTTTTATTTTTGTCTGTTGTTTTTATTTTGTTATTTTTTCATTTTCTTTAAAATAAAAAAGTAAAAAAAAAAAAAAAAGAGAGAGAGAGAGAGAAGAGGCCAGGTTAGACATTTTCTACTTTCTGTCTATGTTGTACTTAGCCTTTCATTAAGTCAATCACCAAACAAATTTGTAAGGCTGAATTTGAATGTGCGCCCAGGTCTGAGCCAGTTGGAACACCATGCTCCTTTACCTTGCCCAGGTGCAGGTGAGTCTCTGGGAAAACTCCTCTAAGGTAATCTAACCAAAAGGGCTTATGGGAAAAGGGATTAGGGAGCCCACAGCTTTTCACACCTGCCTTGTCTCTCTCCAGGCACCTTAGGACAAGCACAGAAGCCGTTCATCCTGACTTGGCAGGAACTGCCTACTTTTAAATATCCTGTCCTTTTGGTTCATGAAAGTATTCTTACTTGTGCATTTGGTTTTTTATCTTGATTTTTGGCTCCAAAGATTAGTCCGCACAAGCTGCAGACCTTTGGATTCAGCAGTTTTCTCTGCTGCAGTAGGAAATCCCCTGCGAGATGACCTGAGATGATGGCCCACTTGGCAAGCTGTCAGCCAGGGCCAGAAGTGGCCATGTTACCCCATGTGATGTGAAAGTAAATTTGGAACTGTGGAAAATGAGGTGGATCAAAGGCCAAGTTTACCAGAGGTAAATATTTTCAGAAAGCTTGTGTTATTGGAGAAGAGCTCTCTCAAAGTGTAGATGGACCCACAGAACCAGAAAAGTCAGTCTTCTGGCTCTGGAGTTTTGCTGCTGACAGAAAGCTCTTTGGATTGTGCATCCTAATGGCCGCACCTTCTGGGTTACAGTTGACAGTGCCTCTTTCTGTGATCCTATTTCTCTCTCCTTTCTTTGACTCCTCTTTTATTTTGCCAGGTAGTTTTTTTCAGTAACTTTTTCATGGCAGGCACATGGGTAGAAAACATTCTGAATTCTCACATGTGTGTCCCACAGTGTCCAACAGTGTCTTTTGCCCCTTCATATTCTGTTGATCTTTTGAATGGGTTGAGAAGTCTGAATTTGAAATCATGGGTTGTGAAGGCATTATTTTATTGTCTTGTAGCACAATTGTTTTAAGATTTAAAACTTGAAATAAGTGTTTTCTTCCCACTCATTTCTTCCAGCCATCTCACTATGCCTCTTTATGTCTGCTTCTTAATGCAGAGCATTCATGGCAGGGTGGAATAATCACTTCCTGTCAGAACTCCTTCTGTGCACGTCTGCCTTGGAGGATCAAGGGGATCTTACTGGGGTGAAAAGCCATTAATCTTTAAAGCAAGGGCTTGGAAGTTGGGCCTTTCATGGAATCTGTGACTCACCATTCAAGAACCTAAAAGATTAATTTGCTCCTACTGGGCTCCAAATTGAATATGCTGGATGTCAGCTAGATGCCGAAAACCTAGCACCTTGACATTGTTTTAACAATCTTGGGATTTCTGACTGTGTCAAAAAGCAGAAAACCTGTTTTGTAAATCATCCAATTCCAGGTCTTAAAAAGGCCTGCAACTTATGCTGAGTCACACAGTGGGAATGGGAGGTAGCTGGGACATTTAGTTGCCAGTACAAGACAGGAGCAGCTCATTTTCTTAGGAAGAGGTGGTAGTTCATTATGTGTAGTTTCCTCAGCTTAGTAATGATGATGAGTTATGAACTAACAGTTCTAAAAGTTAGATCCACTAAAACAGGGATTCGATTGGAATCCCTGCAGGGTGATGTTGACTCTATAGGTGACATAGTCTAAGAGTGTGGATACTTTTGTGTTTTGTTAAAATATTGTTTATTTTGGTTGTTGATTTATTGATTAATGCAGGGGACTAAGCCCAGGACCTTGTGCATGGGAAGCATATGCAGTCTGTGAGCATTTGGATGACTAGTGATGTCTCATGCCAGAATGATTTTGATAAGAATTATGCCTACTTATAATATGTACATTATGTACAATTGTATATCATCTTTCTCTTCCTAGCCATAAGCTACAGCTTTGCCAATATTAGTTAAATTGAAATTATGTTTTACTAATTTAATAGCAAAGTGAAAAGTTAATATTTTAACATTTTCTTTTCTTAGGACAAACGAACATTATTTCATATATTTGACTTCTGGTTATAGTTCTTAGAATCACACATTTATGGGGCTCGGGATTTAGCTCAGCGGCAAAAGCGCCTGCCTGGCAAGCGCAAGGTCGTGAGTTTGGTTCCCGGTACCGGAGAAAAACCAAAAAAAAAAAAAAGAATCACACATTTATGTCCTTTTCCTATTTATCCATTGGAGATATTTAAAAAATTAATTAGTAAGGAATTTTCTCATAGTAATAAAAATACTAACCCTTGTCAGATTTGGTATGAATTTGTTTCCTGATCTGTTTGTATTTTTTCTTTCATTTTTGACCTATTTATAAATAATCATATCATCAGATGGTCTATTTCTTACTTTTTTATTTCATATAATGCTTCTGGATTGTTGTCTCCTCCAACCTTCCCTCCAGATATTTCAAAATATTTAAATATATTTTCCTTTACTTGGTTAAAAAATACAGTTTCGGAGCTGGAGATGTAGCCCAGTGGTAGGGCTAGTGCTTAATGTGAGCAAGGCAGTGAGGTCAATCCTGAGACCCGCCCCCCCAAAGAAAAACTATTCAGAACTGATACTGATGTTTGATGTGACATATGCCCTACATGCTAACGGCTTCATAAACTACAATACTTATGTCCCTCTGCCTCCCCACCTCCAGCAACTTTCTCTCTGTTTTCTCAGCTCCCAGACAACACCTCCCCTTGCTTTGGTTTGCATTCTGTCCTAATGACACTGAAAAAAGCTCTTTCAGCTTACCATTGGTCTCTGTGTTCTTAGATCCAGCGGACATTCAATTCCCACCTTCCCATAATCCTCACAGAGAGGAGTCACCACTGGGTGAGGGGCTAGGTTGCAGGAGATGGTGGGGTTTACCCAGTTGGTTGTAGGGATTCATTAATTGCCAAAACTGCACCTAGGACTGAGACAGAGACATAGATAAACCTCTTTGTATTCTATTCTGATTCTTTAACAAACAGAGTTGTAATTTTCATACAGTAAAATACAAAAATGTTAAATGCACAATTTGATGAACTTCAACATACGTACAAACATATGCTGTCCCCACCCCAATCAAAATAAAGAACTTTCAACTAACCCAAAAAGTTCTTCACACACATTTCCAGCTAATTTTCCCAATAGAGGCAACCTTGTTCTGATTCCTATCACTATATATTAGTTGTGCCTGTTTTAGAATTTCATGTAAGTGAAAACTTTAGTACTTTCCTTTTGTGTCTGATATCTTTTTTCAACATATGTTTGAGATTTACGTATATTGTTGCATGTATTAGTAACTTGATCGATTTTATTGTTTAGCAATATTCCACTACAGTATCAAAATCTGTTTAGTCACCTGTTGATGGACATTTTAGCTGGTCCTACTTTTGAACTATTGATAACAAAGTTCATACAAATAATATTTGGTCTTTTTGTGGAAATAGGCTTTCCTTTCTTTTAGGTACTTTCCCTAGGGAAGAATTGGTAGATTATTTTGTAGGTATGTATTTATTTTTTATTTGCATACATTTAACTTTGTAAAAAACGGATAAGCTGTTATCTAAGGTTATTGTTCCATTTTATAGTCCCTTGCATACTCTAAGAAAATTCCAGTTGCTCTGCCTCCTTGTCAACATTTAATAGTGTCAGTCTTACTCTCATTTTAGCCATTAATGTGTAGGAAGTAGCATGTAACTCCAGTTTTAATTTGCATTTGGCCACTGACTAATGATTTTGAGCACCTTTCCATGTGGCTATCTGTATATAGTATTTCCTTTTGGAGAATGTCTGTGAAAGTCTTCTGGATTATCCTTTTATTTGATTTGTAGAAATAATTTATATATTCTGGATATAGGACCTCTATCAAATATATGTATTAGAAATCTCTCCCACACTGCAGCTTGCTTTTTCAATTTCTTGATGCTATCCTTTAAGCAAAATTACTTTAAATGTGATTATATCTTTTCTTTCATGGTTAATACTTTTTTGCATCCCATATAAGAAATTGCTGCCTACTGCAAAGTCACAAACATCTTTCCTTGTGTTTTCTTTTAGAAGTGATTTAGTTTTAAAGCCAGGCACTGCAGTGCACTCCTGTAATCCCAGCACTTGGGAGGCCAAGGCAGAAAGATCACCATAGTTTGAGGACAGCCTGGATTACATAGTGAGTTCAACACCAGCCTGAATTATATAGTGATACCTTACCTTCCAAAAACAATCAAAACCAAATGAACTGTTTTAACATTTGTTTTTAGGGCTAAGATCCATCTCACTAAATTTGTATATGTGTGCAAAGTTGGAGACAAGGTATATTTTTCCATATGCATATTTAATAGTTCTAGCATAATTTGTCAAAATCAATGTCCTCAATGAATCACTTGGGCACCTTTGTTGAAAATCATTTGCCCACACTTTATACCCTACCACCACTTCAAGACACACACACACAATTTCTGTACCTCCATTCTGTATTTTTGTATCTTCATAGATGACCATATGACTTTTCTTATTCTGTCTTCAGATTTTCAAGTGTTAAGTCAATCATGTACTCTTGGAATATACTCCACTAGGTTCTGAGCTATCATCTTTATATATTGCTTCATTTGCTTCATGAATATCCTGTTAAAGTTTGCATCTTTGAGCCTTGTGTGGTGATGCACATGTATGATCTCACCTACTGGGGGTGGAGTGGGGAAGAGCTAAACTGGAGGATTTCAAGTTCAAGGGCAGCCTGAGCACCATAGCAAGATCTTTCTCAAAAAACAAAACAAATTAATATGTGCATAATTGTTCTGGAGGGATATCAGTCTGTACTTTTAATTTTAACATCCTTCTAAGGATTCCACAAGATTTCTATCCCCATCATGATTTCTCTACTCTTATAAAATCAGTTAGCAAATATTTCTTCTTCCTATCTTCTCTGGCAGAATTTGTATAAGAGTCCAGGACCTCGCTTATGCTAAGCAAGTGCTCTTTCACTAAGCTATAACCCTGCTCCTTGGAATGTTCTTGATGAGAAAATTCTTAGTTATATGTTTGATTTCTTTAATAGATACTAAGCTATTTGGATTTTCTGTCTTCTGGCATCAATTTTGGCAAATAGTACTTTTCAAGGAATTTGTCCATGAATCTTCTCTGATTTTTCTTTTTTTTTTTTTTTTGCAGTGCCAGGTGTCCATCCCAGAACCTGTGTGTGTTGGTATTTACTATGGAGCTACATCCCCATATCCTTTGTTTTTCTTTCAATGTGTGTCCTTGTTTAATGACCTACCAGTTTAACAACTGTCTGGACTTATCACTGAGGTGTACTGTTGGGACTAATAACCTGCTACTCAGACTTATAGCCTATGTATTTTTTTGGTACAGTTCTGTACATCTTCTTTATGGACCCTCAATATCTTTTTGTATAGTACACCTTGTTTATACAGCACTGTAACTTTTGGTGATTGTACTATATAGTACAGTACTATACTGTAGTTGTATGTTCTGTTATACATTACAATACTATATATAACAGTTATGCAAATAAAATCAAAGTCTTCAAGTTGGAGGTTCCTTTGCTCATTTCCTTGTTCTGAATATTGTGATGTGCATACTACGTACAACTCCTCGCTTAGTGACCAATTCAGTTAACAACCTAGTTGCAGGAATGGAACTCAGTTGTTAAATGAGGATATCTGTACAAGATATATAGTGTGTTCTTTCTTTCATCTTTCTTTTCTTCCTTTCTTATTTATTTTCCATTTGTCATATTTGATGTAATGTTCACATTCATCATAGGGAAAATGTATGTGTATCTAATATATCTTAAATACTCTTTTTTCCCCATTCCCCTCCTCTCACTTCAACTCTTCTTCACTTTTCTGTTTACAAAAGCTTCATTTTCATTTTTTCCTTCTCTTTTTAAACACTTTTTCTCTACTTTCCATTCCATGTCCACCTTTCCTTGTTCCCATTTGAACACGTTCTTCCTACTTCCTAATATCCAGCCTCCATCATGCTCTTCATTTACCCTTTAAGTTTCTCACACACAAGAAACAATGCAATATTTAGACTTGTGTCTTCTTTATTTCACCTAAAATTATGATCACTTAAAATTATTATTGAGGTGTATCCATTTCCCTAAAAATGACTCAACTTTATCTTCTTCATGTCAGAGCAGTACTCCCTTGTATATAAATACCACATTTTCTTTCTCCATTCATCTGTTCATATGCATATGGGCTGTTTCCAAGATTTAGCTATTATAAATTGTGCAATTATAAACATGGGTGTGCATATATTACTGTGGTATAATGCTTTTAACTCTTTTAGGAAGATACCTAAAAGAGGAACAGCTGGGTTGAATGTAACCTCAAGTTTTAGTGTTTTGAGGGATCTCCACACTGATTTCCATAATGGTTGCACCAGTTTACGCTCCCACCAACAGTGGAGAAGGGTTCTTTTTTCCCCTTAGTACCACCAGTATTTGTCATCAGTTGATTTCTTGATAATAGCCATTCTTTCTGGAATAAGAGGGAATCTCAGTTTTGTTCTAATTTTCAATTCTTGAATGACTAGTGATATTGAACATTTTTTTCATATATTTACTTGCTATATATTTACTTACTTTTTCATCTGGGAAGTATCTATTCATTTCAGATGTCTGTTTTTGGATTGGGTCTTTCATTTCAGGAGATCTGATTTTTAAAAATTCTTAGTATATTCTAGAAATTAGTTCTTTGTCTGAGGAATAGCTGGTTAATTTTTTCCCATTCTGTGGATTGTCTCCACTCTGCTGGTGGTTTCTTTCACTGTGCAAAAGCTTTTTAATTTGACATGATCTTAGTTGTTGATTCCGTGTAGTATTTCCAGTGTGATAAGATTCTATTCATAAAGTCCTTTCCTATACCTATGTGTTATGCTTTGTGTCTAAGTGTCCCCCATTTAGAGTTTGTGATTGATTTATGGTTCAGTGTTGGAATTACGGATGTGAGGGCTACATCTGCCCTGAGGCGGGTAGTTTGCATACAGTGTAAGGGAGGGAAAGAGGCTGGTTGCTGCCACTCCTCCCCTTTTGCTCATGTGGCTTTTGCTGTCTTCTGCCACCAAGAACTGTAGCCCTCTGCTGTGTGCCACTCTGCCTTGGAGCCAGCTGAGTATAGAATGAAGCCTCCACAAACTGAGAGCTAAATATACCTTTCCTTCCTTAATTTTGGGCATCAGGTATTTTGTCTCAGCAATGAGAGAAAAGTAACCAAGACACTATGTTTTCAAAAGTTTTACCTATTCTATCTTCCAGCAGATTATGTATTTCTCTTTTTATATTTAGGTCTTTGGTCCATTTCAATTTAAGTTCAATGCATGGTGAGAGATATGGGTCTAGGTTTAATCTTCAGCGTGTGGAAAACCAGTTTTCCCAGTATCACTTATTAAAGAGGCTATCTTTCTTCCTGTTAAGGTGTTTGGTCCCTTTTTCAGTAGCATGTTTTTTTCTTTTTTCATTTTTTTTTCTGGTACTGGGAATCAAACTCATGACCTCACACTTGCCAGGCAGGCACTGTGCCACTGAGCTAAACCCCCAACCCCTTGATCCCTTTTTCAAAGATAAGGTAGCTGAGTACACTTGGAATTGTTTCTTCATCTTCTATTCTGTTCCATTGACCCTTGGGTCTATTTTTTACCAGTACCATGCTGTTTTTATCAATGTAGCTTTGTAGTATAACTTCAGATCTGGGACTGTGATGTCCCCCACCTTGACGTTCTTGCCCTGAATTATTTCTGCTACTTTCAGTCTCTTCTGGTTCCATTTAAATCTTAGGATTGTTTTCTCTAGTTCTGAGAGGTATGCTATTGGTATTTTGACTGGGTTTGTATTAAATCTGTATAATGGCTGAGTGTGGTGGTGCAGGCCTGTAATCTCAGCACTTGGAAAGCTGAACAAGGAGGATTGTTGTGAGTTTGAGAACAGCCCAGGCTACAAAGTGAACTCAAAGCCAGCCTGAACTGCAGAGTGAGACCATGTCTCAAAAAGACAAAAAAAATTCATATAATAGTTTTGGAAGTGTGGCCATTTTCACTATATTTGCTCTGTTTATCCAAGTAAGTGGGATACCTTTCCATTTTCTGATATTTTCTTCAGTCATCTTTTACAAACTATTGTAGTTTTCAATGTAAAGGTCTTTCACTACCTTCTTTAGGTTTATTCCCAAGTATTTTATTTTTTTTGATACTACTGTGAAAGTTATTGTTTCCCTAATATCTCTCTTAGTGAGTTTATTATTTATATACAGGAATTCTATTGATTTTTTTGTGTTGAACTTGTGTTCTGCTACACTACTGAATTTGGTTATTAATTCTAAGGTCCACTCACTCAGAAGCCCTGGGGACTGCTTTCATCAGGGTTTGCATGTAAGCCTTCCTAGCACGGGCCCTGCACTGAGTGAGTGAGTGCTCCAAGAGCTGCTGGTCCTGAGGATCGAGTCTGTGCTTTACTCCCACTGCCATGGTTGCCAGCTGAAACTCACAGAGAGAGACAGGTATTTCCCATCTACTTCCTGGGGTCAGAGCGGGCAACCTAGGACCCCACCGACATTACAGTCTGAGTCTCTGCCCTCCACACACCCATGGCAGACAGGAATTCCTCACTCAGAAGGCCCAGGGACTACTCTCATGGGGATTTGCATGTGGGACCTCCCTGCATGGGCCGTGTGCCAAGTGAGCAAAAGCTCCAAGAGTGGCTGGTCCCGCGGTTTGAGTCCATGCTTCACTTGCACCAAGAATCCCCTGGGGGGTTGCAGGCACAGGCAGTCTGTGATTGCTGTCAGTCCATCCTGCATCTGGTTCCTGTATGTGTCCTGAATTGACTGGAGACACAGAATCAGGTGGTTCACAATCTGCTGACCCTCCAGTTCATGTCTGGGTTTTACCTGTACCCTAAACTGCCTGGGGACATAGGTCCACTTGATGGGGAATGTCACACCAGTGCAACATGAGTCTGGTCGTGCATGTGCCCTGAACTGCAAGAGGATGCTGGATCAGGCGGTCAGCCATAAGCTGACACCAATGCCTGCATCTGAGACCTAGGATAACTAGAAACAAATCAATAACTGCTGGAAAAGCCCAGACTAACTAGAGCTTCTCAGTAGACACTGAGGGGCAAACCTGACCAACAGGAAAGCTAGGGACACTAGCAGCCTTTGCTGTGCAGCCACTGAAGAGGGAAACTGAACTTTCTGTATCCAGTATCAAACGTGACAAAATGAAGGACTAAAACACAATCCCAGAACTCTGCCCTACTCAGAACAAGTCAGGAGATATTGACATAGGAGAACTTGGTAAACACATGACTGAAATAGCTGAAATGATTGCAATGGAAGTAAAGAAACAACTCCACAAGGCAACAGAAGAGATGAGATCAGAAATAATCTCTCAGGCAAAAAACGAAATGACAATAATAATGAAAGAACTGCTCAAAAAGTCTGAAGAAGCAACATATAAGAAAATAGAAGAACAAAGGCAATAGACAGAAGCATTAAATGAAAAAAATAGAAACAACTTAGAACACATGAACCAGATTCAAAGAGACTTCCAGGAAAACAAAGCTTCCACTGAAGGCTGCCAAAACTGCTTGAATGAAGCTAAGGATAGAATCTTAGACTTTAAAGACAGCATGGCAGCTAGCGACCATGAAAGAAACGTTCTCATAAATTCAATGAGGATACAGGAAAAGTCAATTCAACAGCAGCAAGATGAGATAAAGAGGAATAATATATGACTTATAGGAGTCAATGTAATAGCAGGAGGCAACACAACTGACATAAAAAGATTATGTGCAGAAGTAATAGCAGAAAATTTCCCCAGTATGGAAACAGAACCTGATATATGGTAAATGAGGCATATAGAACTCCAAACAACCACAACAAAAATAAAACTACACCCAGACATACAATTATCACATACCCAGATCTCCAGCAAAAGAACAGAATATTATAAGCTGCTAGAGAATAGAAACAGATTACCTATGAAGGAAAGCCCATTAGATTCACGGCAGACTTCTCAGCATAAACCATCCAACTGAGAAGAGCTTGGAGTGAAGTATTATAGGCCTTGAGGCAAAACAGCTTCCAACCAAGACTGATGTACCCTGCCAAACTATCCCTCAAATTAAACAGACAAATAAAATATTTTCATGACAAAGAACAATTGAAGAACTTCCTGAGTGCCAAAGCAGCATTACAAAGAGTATTAAAAGATATTCTAGATAGAGAAAAATCTGAACATAATTTCAAGAACAGCAGTAAAAGTGAAACATCAAGAAAAACAAGCAAGAAAACAGGGAGAAAAAGTAGGACACAAATGCAAGTAAATAACATGCCATTGATAAATCAACATATATCAATTATAACTATAAATGTAAGGGGCCTCAATTCTCTACTGAAAAGAAACAGACTGGCAGAGTGGATTAAAAAACAAAATCCAACTATATGCTGTACACAGGAAACACATTTTATTCAAAAGGAAATCCACAGACTAAAACTCCAAGGATGGAAAACAATCCTCCATGCAACAGGAACACAGAAAAAAGCAGGTGTAGCTAGTCTGTTTGCAGACAATGTAAACTTCAAACTGACAGCAATCAAAAGAGATAAAGAAGGTCACTACATACTAGTCAGGGGAAAACTGCAAGACGATGAAATAACAATCATAAACATGTAGGCACAAAATATCAGAGCTCCAAATTACATAAGACAAATCTTAACAGGCATGAAAACCCATATAATTAATAACACTATCGTAACAGGGGACCTCAACACTCCATTGACACAGAGGGATAGGTCAACTGGGCAAAACATCAGCAAGGAAATAACAGATCTGAACCAAAGCTGTGAACAAATGGACTTAGTAGATGTATACAGAGTGTTCCACCTCACAACATCAGAATACACATTTTTCTCAGCAGCACATGGGTCTTTCTCTAAAAGAGACCATATCCTAGCCCGTAGAGCATACCTACCTAAATGCAAAAAATTGAAATTGTCCCATGCATATTATCTGACCACAGTGCAATGAAATCAGAAATTAATGAGAAAAGGAACTCCAGAAACTCTAGAAACACTTGGAAATTAAACAACAACCTCCTGAACAACAAATGGGTCACAGAAGAAATTAAAGAGGAAATTAAAAAATACCTACAAACAAATGAAAATGTAAATACAACTTACCAGAATCTATGGGATGCAATGAAAGCAGTCCACAGAGGTAAATTTATAGCAGTGAATTCACACATAAGGAAAACAGAAAGAGAACAAATAAATAGCTTAATGCTGCATCTTAAACTTTTAGAAAAAGAAGAACAAGTCAAGCCCAAAGCCTAAAGAAGGAAGGAGATTATAAAGATTATGGCAAAAATTAATGCAATTGAGACAAAGAAAACCCTCCAAAAAATAAATGAATTAAAGAGTTGGTTCTTTGAAAGAATAAATACAATTGATCAACCCGTAGCCAACCTTATCAAGAAAAGGAAGGAAAGAAGTCAAATTCATGGAATAAGGAATGAAAACAATGGAATTTCTACAGATTTCATAGAAATTCAGAAGATCATTAATGCCTACTTTAAAAATCTTTACTCCCATAGACTAGAAAACTCAGAAGAAATGGACAGATTTCTAGATATGCACTAATTACCAAGGTTGAGTCAAGAAGACATAAAATTCCTGAACAAAGGGGCTGGGGATTTAGGTCAGCAGCACAGTGCCTGCCTGGCAAGAGCAAGGTTATGAATTCGGTTCCCGGTACCGGAAAAAAACCCAAATGCACACACACAAAAAATTCCTGAACAACCCAATATCAATTAATGAGATTGAAAACATGATTAAAAACCTACCAATAAAGAAAAGTCCAGGCCATGGTGGATTCACAGCAGAATTTTACAAGAAATTCAGAGAAGATTTAATACCAATACTCCTCAAACTCTTCAGTGAAGCTGAAAAGGAAGCAATTCTCCCTAACTCATTTCTGGAGACAAGCATCCTACTGATATGAAAATCAGAGAGAGACCAAACCAAGAAAGAGAACTACGGACCAACCTCCCTAATGAATACAGATGCAAAGACACTCAATAAGTACCAGCAAATAAACTGTAGCAAATTATCAAGAAAATCATACATCACGACCAATTCCGATTCACTCCTGGAATGCAAGGTTGGTTCAATATTCGCAATCCTTAAATGTTATATGCCATATCAATGGAGCCAAAGACAAAAACCACATGATCATCTCTAGATGTACATAAAACTTTCAACAAGTTCCAGCATGCATTCATGATAAAAACTCTACAGAAAATAGGAATAGATGGTCTTTACCTTAACCTGATGAAAGCTATCTATGACAACCCAACAGCCAAAATCATTCTAAATGGACAAAACTGAAAGTTTTTACTTTAAAATCGGGAACAAGGGGCTGGGCATTTAGCTCAGCGGCAAAGCACCTGCCTGGCAAGTGCAAGGTCCTGAGTTCAGTTCCCGGTACCAGAAAAACAAACAAACAAACAAAAAAATAAAGCAAATAAAATCAGGAACAAGACAAAGACGTCCACTGTCTCCACTCCTATTCAATATAATTCTGGAACCATTAGCCAGAGCAATTAGACAAGAGACAGAAATAAAAGGAATAAGGATAGAAAAGGAAGAATTAAAACTATCACTATTTGCAGATGACATGATACTTTACATGGAAGACCCCAAAAACTCCACAAGAAGATTCCTTGAATTAATCAACAAATTCAGCTGTGTAGCTGGATACAAACTCAACACCCAGAAATTGATAGCATTCCTATACACAAACAACAAACAGACTGAGAGAGAAATTCAGGAAACCATACCTTTCACAATAGTATCTAAGAAATTGAATTATTTAGGAATCAATCTAACAAAAGAAGTACGAGATCTATTCAGTGAAAACTACAGTACTCTGAAAAAAGAGATTGAAGAAGATTTCAATAAATGGAAAAATATTCCTTGCTTATGGACAGGAAGAACCAACATTGTGAAAAAGGCCATACTACAGAAAGTGCTGTACAGATTCAATGCAATTCCCCTTAAAGTACCAATAGCATACCTCACAGATCTCAAGAAAACATGCCTTAAATTCATCTGGAACCAGAAGGACCCAGGACAGCAAAAGCAATCCTGGGCAACAAGGATAAGTCAGGTGAAATCACAATCCCTGACTTGAAATTATACTACAAAGATATTGTAATAAAATCAACCTGGTACTGGCTACAAAACAGACCTGAGGATCAATGGAACAGACTGGAAGAAATAGTCACAACCAGAAATACACTCAGCCGCCTAATCTTTGACAAAGGGGCCAATCAATCTCACTGGGAGAATGATAGCCTCTTTAATAAATGGTGCTGGAAAAATTGGCTTGCTACCTGCCAAAGACTGAAAATAGACCAAAGTCTATCATCATGCACCAAACTCAAGTCAAAATGGTTCACAGATGTCAGTATGAAAACAGAAACACTAAATCTATTGGAAGAAAAGTAGGTAACAACCTTGAAGACACAGGGGTAGGCAGAGAGTTCGTGAACAAAAACCAAACTGCACATGAAACACTTGAAAGAATCAACAACTGAGATCTCATCCTACTGAAAAGTTTCTGCACATCTAAAGAAATCTCCAGCAGAGTAAAAAGAAAACCCATAAATTTGGAGAAAATTTTAGCTGACTGTCCCTCAGACAAAGGGCTTCTATCTAGAACATACAAAAAATTTAAAAAATCAGCCCCCCCCCAAATTCAAAGACCCAACCCAAAAATGGGCAGCTGAGATGAATACATACTTCTCAGATAAAGAAATATAAATGGCAAATAAATACATGAGAAAGTGTTCAACATCATTAGTCATTTGAGAAATGCAAACTAAAACAACACTGAGGTTCTACCTTACCCCGGTAAGAATGGCTAGCATTAAGAAATCAACCAATAACAAATGCTGGCAAGGCTGTGGAGAAATAGGAACCCTTCTCCACTGCTGGTGGGAATGCAGACTGGTGAAACCACTGTGGAAATCAGTTTGGAGATTCCTCAGCAAGCTAGGTCTAGAGGTCCCATTCAACCCAGCTATTCCTCTTCTGGCTATTTTCCCAGAAGATCTAAAAATATCATATCACAGCGATATATGTGCACTATGTTCATAGCAGCACAATTTGTAATTGCTAAATTGTGAAGTAACGCAAATGTCCATCCACTGAGGATTTGATAAGAAAATTGTGGTACTTTTATATAATGGAATATTACTCAGCTATAAAGAAAGATAAACTCGAGGCTTTTATAGGTAAATGGTCACAACTGAGATTATACTCATAAGTGAAATAAATCAGACCTGTATGTGCAAGCACCACATTGTCTCACTAGCGTAAAACCTGAAGGAGTTAATATAAACTCAGAGGTATGACAGACATTGTGAAATGATAGGAAAACACTCAAGGCTAAAGGGCAACTGGTATGTGGGAATAGAGAAGGGAAAGTAGAAGAAATTTTGTATGTATGTATATATATGATAGTTAACATAGTTGATCTTCTGTCTTCTATTTTTTTGCTGAATGGAACTGTTAATGAGTCCTTGATTCATCAATATTGCATGTCTCTATTTGTTTTCATGAGAAACCACTTTGAAGATATCAATATGTAATACAACAAGCATTGTTAATTTCCTACCACTTTGTTTGTAACTCCGTATTGTCTGTACTGTTCTTTTGCTATTTTTTTTTTGGTTTTTCTCCGGTACTGGGAACCAAACTCATGACCTTGCGCTTGCCAGGCAGGCGCTTTTGCCGCTGAGCTAAATCCCCAGCCCCTCTTTTGCTATTTTGTAAAAGGTTATCTGTTATTGTTTTCCTCCTTTTACTTTTAAAATAAAAAAATAAATCTAAGGTCCTTTTGGTGGAGTTTTTGGAGTGTTGTATGTAGAATATCATGTAATCAGCAAATAATTTTTCTTCCTTTCCTATCTATATTTCTCATATTTCTTTCTCTTGTTTAATTGCTCTGGCTAATGCTTCCGGATCTATTCAAGGATACCCTAGAAATCCTCTTTGTCCTGATCTTAGAGTAAAAGCTTTCAGTTTTTGACTATTTAGTATGATATTGCCTGATGGTTTATCATAGATGACTTTTATTAGACTGAGATAAAGACCTTCTCTTCCAACTTTCTCTATAGTTTTAAAATTCATAATCTGTTAGACTTTGTCCAATCTTTTTTATGTCCATTGAAATGATCGTGTGGTTTTTCTTCTTGGTTCTGTTAATGTGGTAGGTTACATTTATTGATTTGTATATGCTGAACCATCCCAAAGTCCCTGGGATAAATACTACCTGGTCATAGTGTATAATTTTCATGATGATTTGCTGCATTCTCTTTGCCAGTATGTTATCAAGGATTTTTGCTTCTATGTTCATTTTGGTTGGATCTTTCTCTGGTTTAGCATCAGGGTAATGCTTGCTTCCAGGAATGACTTTGGGAGTATTGCTTCCCTTTAAATTTCATTAAACAGTTTGAGGAGTTGTGGCATTAGATCTTCTCTAAAATTCTTGTGGAATTCAGCATTGAATCTGTCAGGATCTGGGCTTTTCTTTGTGCATATTTGTTTTATTAATTCATCAATTTATTTGGCTGATATATTATTTAAAATTTTTATACCTTCTTAATTCAGCTTTGGTAATTCATATGTATCTAAGTATCTGTCCGTTTCTTCTGGATTTTCCATCTTGTTAGAGTACAGATTCTCAAAGTAATTACTGATGATCTTCTGTTGGATATGTTGTGATTTTCATTCCCAGTTGCATAAACTTTGGTCTTTTCTTTGTTTGTTTTGTTTAGGTTGCCTAATGCTTTGTCAATTTTATTTGCTCATTCAAACAACCAACTCTTCAATTCATTGATTCTTTGTATTGCTTTCTTAGTCTCAATTGCATTCATTTCTGCTCTGATCTTGATAGTTTCCTTCCTCATATAAGCTTTGAGTTTAATGTGCTCATCTTTTTCTAGAACACTAGAAAGTTCAACACTAGGTTATTTATTTGAGCTTGCTCTGTTTTTCTGATGTTGGAATTCACCACTATATATTTTTCTCATAAGACTGTTGTCACTATGTTCCATAAGTTCCAGTATGTCCTATTGGCACTGTCATTTAATTCTAGACACTGTCTAATTTCTTCCTTAATTTCATCTGTGACTCATTGGTTATTCAGGAGGGTATTATTTAAGTTCCATGTGTTTATGTTCTTTTTTTGGTTTCTTTTGTCATTGATTTCCAATTTCACTTGCAAGATGGTCTGATAATATTTTTGGCATAATTTTAATTTCTTTGCATTTACTTAAGCATGGTGTATGAGCTAGTATGTGGTCCTTTTTGGAGAAAGTTCCAAGTACTGCTGGAAAGAATATGTATTCTGTTGTCTTGGGGTAGAACACTCTGTAGATAACTACTAAGTCCACTTGTTCTAAGGTTTGGTTAAGCTGTGATATTTCTTTGTTGATTTTTCTATTGCCTAGTTGATCTGTCTATTTGTGGCGGTGTTTATTTGAGGCCCTGCATTGCAATCGTATTAGTCCTTGTCTGATTTTTCATATGCTTTACTGTTTATTTTATATATTTGGGTGCACCAGTGTTTAGTGCATGTATATTTATGATTGTGGTCTCTTCTTCTTGGACTGTTCCCTTAACAAGTATGTAGTCACTTTTTTTTGTCTCTTTTTATCAGTCTTGGCTTAAAATACAGTTTGCAAATAGAGTAGCTATCCCTGCTTTTTCAGGTCCCTGTCACATGGAGTGTTGTTTTCTATTCTTTGATTTTCAGTCTGTGAAATTCTTTTTGCATTGGATGTATTTCTTAAATGCAGCATGCTGTTGGATCTTGTTTCTTGATTTATTCTGCCAATCTGTTTCTTTTTATTGGTGAATTAAAACCATTTATATTGATTGTTATAACTGATAGGGATTGAGTTATCCTTGTCATTATATTATTTTCCTGTTGTTCATTCCCTTTCTTTCCCATCTGTTATGATTTGGATTTAGATGCCCCCTCAAAGCTTCATGGAATTGTGGGGCTTTTTGAAAGGTGGCTGAACCTAGAGTGTGTGACACTGGGAGTAAGGGTGTGTAATTAGTAAATCAGGCTACTCACCATCTAGGGTGAGTAATCTGCATACAATTAAAGGGAGAGAAAGAGTCTTGCCTCAGCCTTTTGTTGCTTTTCTAAATGCCATGAATGTTTCTCCACTGTGGGGCCTGTCTGCCACACCTTGGAGACACCTGATTATGAACTGAACCATTTACAAACTGTGAGCTAAATACACCTTTCCCCCTCTAACTTTCTGTGTTGAGTATTTTGTCTCAGTAATGAGAAAAGTATCTAAGACACCTATTTAATTCCTTGCATTGTCTGGTGGATTCATTGAATTGGGATTCTTGGAATTGTTGTGTTGTCCTTTGGTTGAGTATCATTCAGAACTTGTTGAGTGCTGGATTGGTGGTCCTGAATATCTTCAGGTGTTCTTTCTGTCACATCCAGTGTGGCTCCTGAAATTTCTGGGGGGAAGACAGTCGAGGATGAAGAAATGAAGACAAGAGTCAGAATGCAGAAAGCTGAGGTCAAGTGGAGCCCCCTCTCCTGATGGGAGAAAGGAACTGCCCAACAACTGCAGTATGTTTATTTATACAGTCACCAAGAGGTTGATAACAGGTGAAATCCCTCTCCTAATGGAAGGATCTGCCTAACAACTTTTTTGTCTGGCTTACTTTGGGTGCTCTATGTTCTGGGGGCTGGCCTTGCTGTAGCTCCACATGTATAATCAATGTCCAGCTCAGCCAATTCCTACATGTCCCCCTTTTTTGTTTTATAGTTGCATGTGATAGGTGGTCAGTTAGAGTTGAAGGATCTGTGTTTGGAGGACTCTGCAGAAGACACTCCCTGTTGTGGAAGGTTTTTCTTCACTTTTCCACAGGGGTCCACTGCCAAACTTTTTCCACAGAAGGCCTTCTCCTTCTCAAACCTCTTCCATTCTGAGTGAACCCACTTCTTTAGTCTAATGATTCCCAGTCCAAGTATTTCAGGTCCATGCATTCAACAGTTTAACCATATACAGCCCATTAACCCATAACAGTAGTCATTTACCAGTGTATCTGGAACTTATTAGAAGGTATCAGTGATTTGAACCTCTTTTATAGCTAACATATTGTTATAGTATTGTTTTATATATCTTGTGGTTATACTTTTCTGCTGGATGTTCAAGACCAAGTTAAAATGAGATGTATATTAATTAAAATTAATTTCTTACTATTTATCAATGTCAGTTAAGTCTCCTTAGGATTTACTTTGGAACCATATGTAGCATCTGTCAGTTCTGTCAGTGTCAGCCATCTGGATGAGTCACAGCCATTGCTTGACCAAATTGGTTTCTATGAAAGCTTGGGAGACTTTTCTCTCCTGGTGATTCTCCTTAAGCATACTGTATACCATTGATCTCCATCTGTGGTCCAACCATCTTCTTGGTCAGGAGGTCAGGGACCCACTGAGTTATAGGATGTCACAGCAGAGATTCTTTTATATCCTGGCCCTCACTGACCTCAGAGGGTCAGGGTCAAAATATTGGCTGTTATCCTAGCCTATCTTTCTTTCTAGTTTTTGATCTTCAAGCCCCAGATGTTGAACATCAAGAAGAGATTAATGACATTACATTGTAATGGGAGCAGTGGGCTTAATATTATAATTTTATCTGAATATCAAGCACCTTGAAATACAAAGTAGAACTGCTATTTCCTACCAACCATGAATGTTCTAATAGTTGAATCTCTGTAGAATGTTAACAGACAACAGTCATACAGTTTGGGGGCCTTTTTGTCTTTTTGAGACAGGGTCTCACTATACAGTTCAGGCTGGTCTTGAACTCACTTTGTAGTCCAGGCTGGCCTTGAATTCACAACAATCCCCCTGCCTCAGCCTCCGAAGTGGTGGGATTATGGGTGCTACCATGCCCAACTCAGTTATACTGTTTTACATTGATATCAAAAGCCATACATAACATTTTAGCATGATAATCATGATGACATTTTTATAACACACTTAAATTTCTATTTTGACATAGACTGTTTTAGTCAACCATCTCTATCTAGTACATAAGAAGTTCTCACCTACTTTGTTGTCTTTTAATGGGGTGTCACTGAAGTGTGTGACATTGTCTGGACTGTCTAATGTCTAAACATCTCTAAATGTAGTGGCACATATATAACATACATATTACATAAGTTTTCATTAAAATATTATTGATTGGTGACCTCATGTTGGCTTGGAATGAGCCTCCTGTCACAAGTAGCTGGAGCACAAAAGAAAGGCAGATATCTGAATCTCAAAGAAAAGTCTGTCATCATAAACAATCCCAGTTTTGCATTTTGGAAGACCTGTATGTCCAGAAGGTATGAATACATTTAATACACCATGAGATTAATAACAATCAGTTATCATAGCTGTATGAAAATTTTGTTTCTTAATTTAATTTTGTACGAGAGCATCTTTAAATCAGAAAAACTTATTATCTTATTTCTAGAAAACTTAACCAGTTGATGATGACCAATGTATACATGTCACAATAATATATTTTGAACATTTTGGAGCTATCTCCCATATGGAGATCACTGGGGCCTCCCATTAATGAGTAAGGACTAGATCACTCTTATTCATCAACTTGAGTCCTATTCAATAGTTTCTCCCTATCCTAAGGGCTTTTTGTTTAATTATCTTAACAAATTTTTTACTACTTATGAGAACCCAATAACAACATTCAACACATTATTTTTGACCAGTAAGAGACTCTCAAATCATAATACATAAACAATAATATGCATTACATGTATACAACCAATTTAACATCATTTTGGCCAACTCAGGTGGAAGCACATCTTTAATTTTGATGACATTTGTTTTAAATATCCAAAAATACAAAATGAAGAAAAATTTGTTGAGCTCAAATAAGACAGCTGTTTAGATATTGTACAAACAGAAAAACAAACTAATACACAGACAGTCTGCTTACAGAATCAGAGTACATTCAAATGTATTTTTGGCCAAATTATAACTCTTTTATAATTTTAGAAGTTTGTAATTATAAATAGACTAGTCAAATTTTTTGTAGGTAAATTAGCAGAGATTTCTCACAAAATCATTTCTGAAGGAACAAAAACCTTTTATCTATTCTATTTTGTCTTAAGATTGCTGGTCACTTTTGTATCCTTTCTTTCACATAGACTCTAGTCCAATCATCTCCACACACTGTCACTTACTCAGATTTTTTCCATTTTTGGTTACCATCTCCTGAGCATCTTGGGTCAATTTCTTTAATTGACCCCAGTTTGGGTCCTAGCTCCATCCTTGTCTTTTGGCTTTGGCTCAGTCTCTGAGGCTTCACTGCCACAGGACTGAACATCAGCTTCTTCAAAGGTGGAATTAACACCTCCAGGTCTGTGTCCATGATACAGCTGGAGATCATGGTGTGACACCCAGACCGGCTGTTCAGCATTCTCTGGAAAGACACAAGCATACTCTTGGCACCATATGAGTACTATTCTTGGTCTCTTCCACTGTAGGGTAGGGCTAGGGAGGAATTAGGGAAAGTGCTTCCTCTGTTTGGTGGGGCCAGAACAGGACCCACCAGAAGTTTCCTGGAATAAGTCATTCTTTTGCATCAGCTTTGGATCTACACTCGTTTGCCCAATGATATCCTTGTCTGCACTTTGGACAGATACTAGAAGGTTTTGTTGAAGGGACAGACAGTGGCTGTGCTGCCCCTTCAGGTGCAGCAGAGCAATTTCAGGCAAAATGTCCCTTGGCCCCACAGCTGAGACAAATAACCATTGTCCCTCCCTTTCCTTTAGGCTATAGGTGAGTATCCTGAGTGATAGCTACTGCCAAGGCAGCCCCCTTAACAAAGGGCCAATGCTGACACAAATTCAAATCATCTCAGACAGACAGTGTCACCTGTTTTTTTGTGGGCTCCTAAAGGCTCTTTATACCATTTATTTGCACATTCAAAGGCCAATTGTTGAACAATTAATTTTCCAGCCTTTGTGCTGTTAATAACTCTCCCACTAGTCTGCAATAGACATGCTACACAATCTTGAAAAGTTTCATCAGGACCCTGTTGAATAGAAGTGAGATCAAGTGATGTCTTACCCTTTGAAGGAAGTTCCCTCCAAGCCCTTGTGGCAGCTATTTTAATTTGCTCATATGCTTGCAATTCAAAAATAAGTTGACTGTTTGTGGCAGCAAAGGCACCTTCTTCAGTTAACCATGTCTTTTTAATGGTCACATTGTGAGTAGCATTGTAGGTGGCCTGATCTGTGCACAAATCAGGAAAATTTCCCTTCCATAATAAGTAATCCCCTGGATCCAAACATGCTTTAGCCATTCCTTTCCAGTCATTAGGGGACATAATCTTCTGTCCTATGTGCTCTATAAAACCCAAGGTAAAAGGGGCTGCGGGACCATAGGTACTAGTCACTTGTTTTAGTTCTTTTAAGGTCTTAAAGGGTACAGCTTCATAAAGATGTATAATTTGTCCTGGATTATTGGGATGTTGGGCTTCAACAGCAGGGTAGACCTGTTGAAAACCCTCTAAGAATTCCCCCACCTGGCTTCTTTCAGCACAATTGCAGGGAGAAAGAAACGATGACTCTACTCTGTGAAAGGTGGAAGTCTCAGTCTGTGTTGTAGCAGAATTTTTCTGAATTCAGAAAACAAAAGTAGACATTTGTGGTACAGTTACAGTTGTTGGTTTTACTTTGGGCAGCTATGAAATGGAAGTCACAACAAAACACTCCTCTAGTGAGGAAAGGTCCTCCCTGTCCCCATAGCGCCTTCCTTAAATGATGGTGCAAAACTAGAGGGTTCAGATCCTACCAACAACAGGGTAGAGCTGTTGAAAACCCGCTAAGAATTCCCCTACCTGGCTTCTTTTAGCACCACTGCCAGGGAGAAAGATCCTATCCTATTGTGCCACATCCTTTTTTTGCTTGGGGCTTAGTTTTAAGATAGTGGTCCAAACCAAATCCTCTGTGGTCATCTCAACAGACGTACGATCATCAAGACACTCCCTGATCAAAGTCCACAAAGAAAAGGTAAATATGGAATGCACTCAGGCCCCTCAGTATGTTGGGTGCACTATTGTTGCCCTATACATCTCTATATCTCTGTGTTCACAGTTTCTTATTCCAGGAACCAGGGACAAGGACATGTCTCTTGCATAAAGGTGAGAAATTCTGTAAGTTGAGAAATCTTTACATTTTCACCTTTTGTTTTCAATAATACAGCAAGCATTTCTATGTATAGATGTTCTTGAGAACCTGTTTGCCCCATGTTTTATACCTAATGGAATCAATATTGATGATATCAATACATCTCTCTCCCCTATGCCTCTCATGAGCCTGTCTTGCTGTTTTGCTCTTATGAGCTTCTTTTGTTTGCATGTGCACATTGTGTTGTTGTCACACCTGCTATCTGATGAGTTTCCTTGTACCCCAGGTCCTTGCTCAGGTGCCAAAATGCCATATCCAGCATGGCTCTTGAAATTCTTTGTGGGGGACAGTGGAGGATAAAGAAATGAAAACAAGAGTCAGAATGCAGAAAGCTGAGGTCAGATGGAGGCCCCTCTCCTGTTGGGAGAAAGGAACTGTCCAATAACTGCAGTGTGTTTATTCACACAATCAGCAAGAGGTTGATAGCAGATGAAGCTTCTCTCATAATGGGAGAAAGGACCTGCCTAACAACTTGTTTGTCTGGCTTGCCTCAGGTGCTCCATGTTCTAGAGGCTGGCTTTACTTTACCCCCACATGTGTAATCAATCTCCAGCTCAGCCACTCCCCACAATTTTATGGAAGCATCTCATTTCTCCACCAATTTTGAAAGATAATTTTGCAGAATACATGAATCTGGGTTGGAGGTTGTTTTCTTTTAGGGCTTGGGTGTAGAGGACAATGAATCATAGCATATTATTTTAGATGAAATAGTTTTAATAAAAGCCTAAGCGGTGTTTTGGAAAGCCTCCCAGGATAGTGTAAGAGCTAATCTCCTAGTCAAACTCTGCCCAGGAATGTCTCTCTGAGAGAAGGATCTCCTAGGCCTAGGTAATCCTCCATGACCCTACCTGGGTAATTCCATCTCTTGGCCCTAGGTAAACATTGTAACCCTAAAGAAATGCATAGGTTGTAAAAAAGGAGACAAATGGAACATAATGGGGGAAACATCTATCATGGTTAGACGTGCGACCTGCAACTGACTTGGGGTCTCACAAGATGAGAGAAAGACCATATGGTCACCAGGATCAGTGAATGTAACATCCTAATCTGTTACCATAGAAACCTAAAATGTATATAAGGTGGGAAAAAAGGCCGTCCCACTTGCTCACTTCCCTGGCTGGCAAATCCAGAGGAAGAGTGGCTAGCCTCAAGTTAATAAACTCTCTTTTGTTCTCAGTAGAGTCAGTCTCTTGTGGAACACAGCCCAATTTTTGATGGGGGATTTCTGCCATAACATGAGATACTTTACTCCAATTTCTCTTTGACTTAAGTGTTCATGCTGAGAAGTGTCCTGTAATTGTGATAGGTTTTCCATTATAAGTGATTTGCTTCTTTTCTCTAACAGCCTTTAATATTCTGTTGTAGTCTTGAAAATCTGAAATCTTGACTATTATACACCCTGTTTTTTAAAAAATTATGGCTATTTGGAATTCTATATGCCTCACTTATTTGTAGATGTCAAATTCCTTTTCCATGCTTGCAAAGTTTTCTGCTATCACTTATGCCTTTTGTGCTATCTTCAGAGTTTTCATTGATTCCAGTTAATCTTATATTAATCTTCCTTGCATCATCTAGCAGATGTCAGTTGATTTTTCATGGTTCCTTGCTATTATTAGGAAGTCTTGCATTTGATGATTGCCAATCATAACCCTGTCTTCTAGATCTAATATTCTTTCTTTACATTGGTTGAGTCTGCTGTGTATACTTTCAATACAATTTTTAACTTTCTAGGTTTCTATTTGAGTTTGTGTTGTGGAATCCAGATCTTTTCTCAGTTGGGCATTGATTGTTCTCATGTGTTTCCTAAGCTCTTTTATTTTTTAAAATCTATATCTACTCTAGATTCACTAACCATTTCCTTTATTATTGTCATCATCTCTTTAATTATCTATATTATTACTATTATTACTGGGCTACCAGGAATCATCCTCAAACTTGCCAAGCAGGTACTGTGCTATGTAATTATTTCTGTTTTGGCTTTGTCAAGTGAATGTTCATCTGCTGCTGTCATTTCAAGAAATTCAGCTGATGGCTTTTGATTTTTTCACTTCAATTCCTCTTGAATTTGCCTTGCACAAGGTGAGGAGTATGCGTTGTATATTGTTTCCCTGTGTTCTCTCTCCTTTCTCTCTCTTTTTCTCTCTCTCTCTCTCACTCTCTGTTTTTTTTTCTGCATTGAGGGATATAAATTGCTTATGGTAGATACTTTATTACTAGTACTGAGACCTTTTTAGAAAATGACTGCTTTTCAGAGATGTCCTCTAGGCATAGCTGGCTGTTGCCTTCTGACTCTGTCCCAGAATCATGCCTCTTCTGTTTATTAGGAATAGACAGTTACAGCCTCTTTGATCTAGCACCTGGTTCTTGGTACTGGACTGTTGTCTGGTTTATGACCTCCAGACAGTCTAGGTATGTTACGGTTGATACATTGTGCCAACTTGGGGAGTCTAGAGCTTTGGCTAAGTGACTCAGCAGTTCTGCCTCTTGGAGTGAAAAGGACACTCCCTTACCCTTCTGCGATGTTGTTTATTGTGTTAATTTGAGAAGTTTAGAAGGTTAACTATGCAACTCAGAAGGGGTCCAGGGTGCTTAATTTGTATTCATCCTGAGCCCGTGCAAGAGGCAGGCATGCAGAGGGTACGGGTGTGGAGGACCATCTCTACCACCTCAGAGCGGGTAGACTGCATAATAAAAGGAATTGAGGCAGGACTGGCTGGGGTTGCTTCAAAGGAGCTGCGGTTTTCGCCTTCAGCTTGGTCATCTCCTGGCTCCTGCTGCAGACTGTTGGCATTCCGTCGCAGACTCATTAGCCTTCTGGCGTTAGCTCTCCGCCTTCATCGATCGTAGATTCTTCAGCATTCTGTCGCAGACCCATCAGCCTTTTGATAAGGACTTGCACGGACACTCCAATGAGCTCCAGGCCCGGGGCTGGGCTCTTCAACCTCCAACGTGCAAACACCCTCTGCACACTTCCTCATCCAACTCTGTAGCTGACCATTGTAAGCCAAACTTGTAATTCCTTGTACATTTGTTTATCTTGTATTATATCTGTTCCTCTAGTGAACCCTGACTGATACAAGGTATTTGCATACAAGTAAAGTCAATTGGTTGAAACAACTATGTCACCCTGTCTAACATGGTACAACCAATAATAACAATAGCATCAGATAGGAAAATGACAAACCATGATAATCAATAATTTGCCACCTTTACCAATACAATATTTATAGTTATATAACAGATTTTAGGACAAAATATAAAATTATATGCAGTAAGTATCCACTCATTACAGTGGTTTTACCCTAAGGGGAAAAATTTTACAGAAAAAGAGGAAAACATAGAGAAATGAAGAAAAAGAGATCTGACTCAAGGCTGAAAGACAAAAGAAGATTACCCACAACTCAAAAAACTGATGAATAAGACAGAAAGTAAGGAAAAAGGAAAAAATAAAAACAAGATCAAAACAAAAGAAAAATATTCACATTGTTCACATTCATAAAAACAAAAATAAATTATAAGAAAACCAAAAGAATAAAATTAATGGAAGAAAACAATGAGGAGAGAAACAAAATAAAAAGAAATATCTCTGAGATATTAAGCCCGTGGTTATTTTCTGGGATCTATAGCTTCATGGCAGTGCTCAATTTAAGGTATGACTCTGCTCTCATTGGTAGACAAAGGAGGCAGTCAGAACCCAGATCCATGCTGGATAACCCCTAGCAGGGTGTCAGTAAGATTATTGTTGGGTGCCATTTCTGGGACTTTTGAATCCACAGAAGTTCAACTTGAACCTGGCCTCTGGTCATGGGGTTGAGGCTTGAGTCATTTAGCTTATAACACTGGGTATCACTTGCTGGTCTGACTATGGCTCCCTGACCATAGATGTCACCTGTGGTTATCTCTCACCCAGTCACTGTGGGAGTTTAATGCTAGGATGAAGTCAATCCACAGCTGCTCTGAGTCCCAGCTTCAGTTGGCACCTCTCTAGAATGGTATCTGACCAAGCACTGTCTGTAGGGAATATGGTAATTGCTTGGATTGGAATCACTCACTGGCTTTGTAGCATACAGTATCCACTGCTCTGTTCTACTGGTGCATTTCTCCTTTAAGGCCTTTGAACTCATGGTTCACACCATGAACCAGGAATCAGGAAGAAAGGGCAGGGGTTTCCCATCTCTTTTTCTGTATTCTGATCTGTCTCTCCAGTTCCTTTGTAGGCTACAATTTCCCCTTCAGATACTTCCTGGGTTGTAGGGATCCACCTCCCCTTTCTTTTCTTCTCCAAGTTGTTCTTCAATGTCTGGATTGCAAATCTTAGAGAGGTTGATTTGTTGTTTCTTACCACTCTGCCATATTTCTGGAAGTTTCCCTTTCTTTGTAAAGTCTCTCTTTCTTTGTAGGTAATTTGTATTCTCTATTTTTTAATCTATACAGAGGAGAGAATATCAATTTATTAATACTTTTTTATTGTTTGTTTTTTTTCCGGTACTGGGAATCGAACTCATGACCTTGTGCTTGCCAGGCAGGTGCTGTGCCACTGAGCTAAATCCCCAGCCCCTGTTAATACTTTCTAAGGAACAAATTTGAGCTTTGATTTGTCATCAGTTTTTAAGTTTCCCTGATTATCAGTGTGATCTTCAATATTTTTCTATTTTTGTTGAATTTATTTTTTAAATTTATTTTAAAAATAAAGGAAGGAAAACATATTAACAAACAGATATCCAGTGCTTGGCTCACACCATCACGGTTCCCAGCTGAAACTCATGGAGAGAGCCAGATATTTCCCATCTACTTCCTGAGGGCAGAGCAGGTGACCCAGGACCCCACTGCCATTACAGACTGAGTCTCTCCCCTCCCTGCACCCATCACAGAGAGGATGTCCTCACTCAGAAGCCCCAGGGACTTCTCTGGCTGGAATGGGGCGTGTAGACTCTCCCAGCCCTCGTGCACCCTGCACCGAGTAAGCGAGTGCTCCGGGAGCTGCTGGACCCACAATTCGAGTCCGTGCTTTACCTTTGCCCAGACCCCCTAGTGAGTCGAAGGCACAGGAAGTCTGTGACTGCTACACATCCGGGCTGCATCTGGTTCCTGTATGTGTCCTGAACTGACTGGAGACACAGAATCAGGTGGTTCACAAACTGCAGACCCTGCAGTTTGTGTCTGGATTACGCCTGTACCCTGAACTGCATGGGGATAAAGGTCCACTGGACCGGGATTGTCACACCAGTGCAACCAGAGTCTGGGTTGTGCACGTGCCCTGAACTGCAAGGGGATGCTGGACCAGATGGTCGGCCATCAGCTGACACCAGAGGCTATGTCTGAGAATGTGGATAACTAGATACAAAGCAAAAACTGCCGGAAAACTCGAGACTAAGTAGCACTTCACAGAGGTCATTCAGGCAAAACTGACCAACAGGAAAACTAGGGACACTTGTGGTCTTGGCTGAGCAGCTATTGAAGAGGGAAACTGAGCTTTCTGCATCAGGTAGCAAACATGAAAAAACAAAAGATTAAAACACAATCTCAAAACCCCACCCCACTCAGAACAAGTCCAGGAGACATCGACATAGGAGAACTTGGTAAACATATGCCTGAAATAGCTGAAATGATTGCAATGGAAGTAAAGAAACAACTCCATAAGGCCACACAAGAGATAAAATCAGAAATAATCTCTCAGGCAAAAAGTGAAATGACAATAATAATGAAGGAAATGCTCAAAAAGTATGAAGAAGAAACATGTAAGAAAATAGAAGAACAAAGGCAAGGGTCAGAAGTGTTCAACGAAAAATGTAGAAAGAGCTTAGAACGCATGAATCCAGGAAAACAAAGCTGCCATTGAAAGCTTCCAAAGCCGCTTGAATGAAGCTGAAGATAGAATCTTGTAGGGGGCAATGAATCTTAGCATATTATTTTGGACAAAATAGTTTTGGTAAAAGCCTAATGGTGCCTTGGGAAGCCTCCAGGGATAGTGTAAGAGCTAATTCCCCAAATCAACACTGCCCAGGTATGTCTCCCCAAGATAAGGAGGCACCTAGGCCTCCATGACCTTTCCTGGGCAGTTCCATCTCCTGGCCCTAGGTAAACATTGTAACCATAAAGTAAATGTATGGTTATCTAAAGGGGGACATATAGCACAGAGTACAGAAAGTATATATCATGGTGGTTGGGCTCATGACTGGAGCCTGACTCGGTTACACGGCAAAAGGAAAACAACATGTGGCCAGGGATACAACATTCTTTTCTGTTACCAAAGATGTATATAACCTGGGAACAAAGACAGGTCCACGCCCACTTCCCAGACTTACAAGTTGGGATGAGAGGTGACCAGTCTAAATTAAAAACTTTGTCTCTTCTCATTGGTCTCTTGAGGAATACAGCCCAAATTTTTGCCATAACAATCTCAGACTTTGAAGACAGTATGACAGCTAGCAACCCTGAAAGAAAGGATCTCGTAAAATCAACAAGGACTCAGGAAATGTCAATTCAACAGCTGCAAGATGAGGCAAAGAGGAATAATGTACGATTCATAGGAGTCAATGAAACAGCAGCAGGCAACACAAATGACGTAAAAAGAATATTTGCAGAAATAATAGCAGAAAATTTCCCAATATGGAAACAGAACCTGATATACAGGTAAATGAGGCATTTAGAACTCCAAACAACCACAACCAAAATAAAACTACACCAAAACATATAATAGTCAAGTTCCCAGATCTCCAGCAAAAGAACAGAATATTAAAAGCAGCTAGAGAAAAGAAACAGATTACCTATAAAGGGAGGCCCATCATAATCACAGCAGACTTTTCAGCACAAACCATCCAATTGAAAAGAGCTTGGAGTGAAGTATTACAGGTCCTAAGACAGAACAGCTTCCAACCAAAACTGATGTACCCTGCCAAAGTATCCCTCAAATTCAATGGAGAAATAAAATATTTTCACAACAAAGAAAAATTGAAGAACTTCATGAGTGCCAAGCCAGCATTACAAAGAGTACTAAAAGATATTCTAGACAGAGAAAAATCTGGCTGCAATTTCAAAAAGAACTGTAGGAATGAAACGTCAAGAAGAGCAAGTAAGTAAACAGGTAGAAAAAGTAGGACACCAACGCAAGTAAATAACATGACAGTGATAAATCAATACATATCAGTTATAACTATAAATGTAAACGGCCTCAATTCTCCATTAAAAAGAAACAGACTGGCAGAATGGGTTAAAAAACAAAATCCAACTATATGCTGTACACAGGAAACACATTTCACTGAAAATGAAATCCATAGACTAAAAGTCAAAGGATGGAAAACAATCCTCCATGCAACAGGAACACAGAAAAAAGCAGGTGTAGCTAGTCTGTTTGCAGACAGTGTAAACTTCAAACCCACAACAATCAAAAGAGATAAAAAAGGTCACTACATACTAGTCCGGGGAAAACTGCAAGAGGATGAGATAACAATCATAAACATGTAGGCACAAAATATCTGAGCTCCAAATTATATAACACAAATCTTAACAGGCATGAAAATCCATATAATTAATAACACTATTGTATCAGGGGACCTCAACACCCCATTGACACAAAGAGATAGGTCAACTGGACAAAACATCAGCAAGGAAATAACAGATCTGAACCAAAGCTGTGAAGAAATGGACTTAGTAGATGTATACAGTGTTCCACCCCACAACATCAGAACACACATTTTTCTCAGCTGCACAAGGGTCTTTCTCTAAAATAGACCACATCTTAGCCCATAGAGCATACCTACCTAAATGCAAAAGAACCGAAATTATCCTGTGCATATTATCTGACCACATTGCAATGAAATTGGAAATTAATGAGAAAAGGAATTCCAAAAACTCCATAAACACTTGGAAATTAAACAACAACCTCCTGAACAGCCAATAGGTCACAGAAGAAATTAAAGAGGAAATTTAAAAATATCTACAAACAAATACTGGATAAACAACTTACTGGAATCTATGGGATGCAATGAAAGCAGTCC
>NW_004955462.1:352050-391074 GCF_000276665.1 Chinchilla lanigera
CAACTGGGATCTCATCCTACTGAAAAGTTTCTGCACATCTAAAGAAATCTCCAGCAGAGTAAAAAGAAAACCCACAAATTGGGGAAAATTTTTATCTGACTATCCTTTGGGCAAAGGATTTCTATCTAGAACATACGAAGAATTCAAAAACATCAGCCCCCCCACCCGCAAACTCAAAGACCCCATCCAAAAATGGGCAGCTGAGATGAATACACACTTCTCAGATAAAGAACTACAAATGGCGAATAAATGCATGAAAAAGTGTTCAACATCATTAGTCATTCAAGAAATGCAAATTAAAACAACATTGAGATTTCATCCCACCCCAGTAAGAATGGCTATCATTAAGAGATCAACCAGTAACAAATGCTGGCGAGGCTGCGGAGAATTAGGAACTCTTCTCCACTGCTGGTGGGCACACAGACTGGTGAAACCACTGTGGAAATCAGTTTGGAGATTCCTCAGCAAGCTAGGTCTACAGGTCCCATTCAACCCAATTATACCCCTTCTGAGTATTTTCCCAGAAGATCTGAAAATGTCATATCACAGTGATACATGTGCACCCATGTTCACAGCAGCACAATGTGTAATTGCCAAATTGTGGAAGCAACCCAAATGTCCATCCACTGAGGAATTAATGAAAAAAATTGTGGTACTTTTATGTAATGGAATATTACTCAGCTATAAAGAAAGATAAACTTGAAGTTTTTACAGGTAAATGGTCACAAGTAGAGACCATACTCATAAGTGAAATAAATCAGACCTGCATGTGTAATAATCGTATTGTCTCACTGGTGAAAGACCTGAAAGAGTGCATAAAAACTAGGAGGTATGATAGACATTGTGAAACGAAAGAAAAATGCTCAAAAGTGAAGTGTAACTGGGGTGTGGGAAAAGAAAAGGGAAAGAAAGGAAAATTATGGAAGTATGTATATACAGGATAGATAACATAGTTGTACTACTGACTTCTATCACTTTAGTGAATGGAGCAGTTAATGATTATTTATTTGATCAACCTTGCATGACTCTATTTGTTTTCCTGAGAAACCAATTTGAAGATATCCATATGTAATACAACAACCATTGTTAATTTCCTACCACATTGTCTGTAACTCTGTTTTGTTTGTATTGTTCTTATGCTATTTTGTAAATGGATGTCTGTTTGGTAATACGTTTTCCTTCTTTTATTTCTAAACACAAAATAAATTAAGAGATCATGTACGCTACTAAATAATACAGTACAAATGTGGATGAGATATTAAGGACAATGGAAATAATTTTTGTAATTCTGACAAGTGTTCAATCATTTTCCCAATGTGAAGGCCTTATATAGAGAGCAGGGTTCTTTTTGGTCCCAACCTGGAAAATCGTTGCTTAATAGCTTGGTGGTGGTAGCTCACTACTGACACAGGGTTGGTCAGCTTTCTGCTTCTGTAAGAATATACCTGAGGTAATCAACTGTGTTGGTTACTTTTCCCTTTTTCCTGAGACAAAATACTGGAACCTCTACCGTTTGTAGAGGTTTCCGTCCATACTCAGCTAACTCCAAGGCAGGGTGGCATGGCACAGTGGCATTATTTAATGGTGGTAGAAGACAGCAAAAGCAACAAGAGCTGAAAGGAGAACAAGCCTCTTTTCCTCCCTTATATTGTAAACAGGCTACGCACCCTAGGGTGGGTTTAGCACTCACACCATCTCCATGCCCTCATTTTATACAGGCTCAGAATGTTTACGAAGTGAGGACTCTGGCTTCCTCCTGAGTCACTTAGTTAAGTTTCTAAACTTCTCAAGTTGACACAATGAATCAACCATTACATCAACTTTAAAAGAAGGAAGGTTTATTTAAACTCTCAGTCTTGGATGTTTCAGTCCATGATTGATTGGTCCTGCTTTGTTTGGGTCTGTAATAAAGCAGCATATCATGGTGGGAATATGTTGTAGAACAAAGTGCTCACTTCATGGTCTGGACACAAAAGATAGTGAAAGAGAGAGAGCAAAGTCACACAATCCCTTTCAAGGCTGCACCCCCAATGACCTAAATTTCTCCCATTAGGGCCCAATTTTTTAAATGTTCCACCAATCTCAACATAGCACCAAGGCAGACACCAAGCTTTTGACACATGGTCCTCTGGTGGAAGGCCAGGGATGTGGTGAGTGGGGCTGGGCTCCAACCTGTGAATGAGCATGGCTGTACAAGGCCTAGGGCAAGAAGCAGCTGGGTTTCCAGAACATTCTAGTGATGGAGCTGGGCTATGTGGACAAGGACCTCTTAAAAGTAGTTCTACTCTCTTCTGCTCAGCAAGGATCAGGCTGTAGGGACAAAGGATAACAATTACTGTGTTCACCAAACACCTCAGTCTCTTTCACCTCTGTATTACTCTCTCTTTCCTCACCCCTGCCAGAATTAGGGAAAAGAAAGATTTTGTTCCCAAATTCTGCTTTTGTGAAAATGATCTGTGATGAGGTGAATGTGAAATGCCTCATCTGCCTTTCTTTATCTGCCTTCCCATCTGTCACAGATGGGTAATACATCCTTAGGATGATGTACACAAGAGCCTTTCAGTCTGTCACTACCTTCTCTTTTGTTCTCATCCCTGGCAATGTCCCCTAGCACACACTGTACATAGGTACAGTGGGCGCTTGCAGTGTCCCTAAACCATTCTTCCTCATTTTTGTTGTTTTGCTGTTGATGTTCCCCTGCTCAACGCCAGCTATGGAATTCTCATTGACATTTACAACCCATTCAGCTCCTGTGTACTCCCCCAGAACTTGGCATGAACTTGTATTATAGAATCTGTCAAAATTTCACTTGATTATATTCTCATCAGTCTCACCATTCACAATCAGAGGCTTTGTATCTGTACCATTCACAATCAGAGGCTTTGTATCTGTCAGCCTCTGGGTATAACTCCATGCACAGTAGGTGTTCAATAACATTAGCTATATATTTTCAATATAGAATATACATTAACTGTATATTAGCTATAAATTGATAATACATTGCTCAGGGTTTTGGTGAAAGTTGCAATGGAATGGAAGAGTGTAAGAAAGGCTTCCTAAAGGATGCACTGTATTAGACTTCTTCTAAGTGGTCTCTGGTCTTCAGAAAGGGATTTCCTTGAGTAAAAAGGCCAGGAGAACACTTGGAGCTTTGTAAGGATAGAAATAGGACCAGCTTCTTCAGCTTCTTGTCTTAGGAGGTCCTTCTTGTACTAAGCCATAGGATTTCCTGTTCTTCAATACTTAGCATGGTGCTTGGCCCCTACAGGGGTTCAATAAGTATCAAGTGGATAAATAGATGAGTGGTAACAACTAAACAAAATGCGCAATGGATCCATTTGAGAAAACTGCCTTAGACCAAATCAATTAGAATTTTAAGCCAAATAAGCCTCCTGTTTGTTTTACTATTAAAGACTAATCCAAGGAAGATTCAAGGAAGGTATGTGTTATTTTACTGTGTTCATTAGAAAAATGTGGGTCCCAAGAACAGAATTCAGACATTTGAGGGCAAGTATTCAAGCTTATTTCCCCCCACTCATCACCCAAACATCTGCTGTTGATGCTATGAGGGTTGCGATAGGGTAAACTTGAGTGGGAAATATTTAAATGTGAATCTGCAATATATTAATAAAATGTTTTCTCCGTTAATCATTTTACTGTCCTCATAGTGCACTTTGCAAATAGAAATGGTCCTAGTAAACTGCGTACATATTTGATCTGCTTTCTTTTAACCAAAAGACAAAAAAAAGTGCTTTTGTTGGTTTTATCCAAAGAACTTCTGATGCACTTATGCTGCAGAATCAATGGTAGTTTTTAAAAGTACATCTAAAGGGGAGGATTTCTTATTAATAAAAAGAAGACAAAATCATGCAAGAGGCTGAGATTTCATTGTCTGATTTATGATAATCTGCCTGGAGAAAATTCTCCAGTTAGCAAGGGGGAGTTCTGACTGAGGGCCAGGACACTCCCCTGAAAAATGTTCTTATAATATTAAATAGAAAAAAAGTTTCCTGACTTTAATTTGATTTCCAAGGATTTAAACATGTTTTCTTTGCAACCATGGCAATGAACAAAACTGGAAACTATGAAAAGGCAAATGGAACCTTGAGCAAAGTAATAATATATCCATTAAGAGCAAAATAACATATCTGTTTGTCAAAATGTGCATTCTCTCAGAATCTGTAGCTTTGTGACTTCAGCCCCAAAACAAAGCCTTGGGCCTGGGTAAAAGTGACTTAGGAGACATTGTTTCTGAGCAGAACTAGACTTTAACCATGTAGGATGTCATTCCACCCAGTGAAGTATATATTACCTCTGTCCTAGGGTAAAGACGTTACACTTAATCAATGTTTACAGCCAGTAAATTCTCCCTAACACCCTGGTAGAGAAATAGATGATCTGTGATGAGGTGATGAGTGTGATGAGTGTTGGGTCCCTGATAGAGAGACAGAAAATATCTGCTCACTTACACAATGTCTTACCTTTTTAGTGCTAGTGGGCGGTTGCCGCCTTTGATCCTCCTGAAAATTGGTCTGCTGCTCCTGTCTTTCTCCTCCCTCTCTTTGGTCAGCTAGAATCGCACTTTCTTAGGAACACACCTCTTCTAGGAGGCTGCTAAGGTCCTTCTACTGCCACTGCAGGTGACAGGACCTTTCCTTTGCTTGGCCAGTCTGGTCCATCACTCCACTCTGACTCCACTCAAATTCTTTAGATTGAATTTTTCACAACTGATGGCTTAAACATCATGATGAGCACTCGAAGGAACCCATTTTCCTCCTCTGGCTCCCCAGTGGCTCAGCATTTACCTTTTCCTTTGCCTCTTAGGGGAGCAATGACCAATGACAAGGCTCCTGAAAACTCCATGCAGTGCATGCTTCTCCTTCCTGAATTACCTGGATAGGTAGAAGCTGACTCCAATTTCCATGAAAACAGACATTTAGCAACTGTCCCTGTCAAATTCCCCTCTGATACCATCTGTAACTTCTGTGTTGCTTCCCCTGCTCCTGGCACTGGATGTGGATCCAAGAGCGAATGGGATAGGATGGCAGTGCACAGAGACTGCTCTAGTCAAGAGCAAGACAAACCGGGCCCTTCCCCGTAGATGCTGATTACATGCTCCAGAGAACAGGGCTTTGGGGCTGAGTTGGAGTAAGGAAAGACATTTCAGCTCTCTTTTCTCAAGGCATCTGATAGTTGCTGGTGTCCCACTTTGCATGTAAGTTACTGACAAACATTCTGCTTGCAAAGGCAACTCCTATTGTAGTGGATTGACAACCGGTGGGCAACTTGTAACACTCAGCTGAACTTAATAAGCTGCTAGGTGTGGGAGGCCCACCTGAGGATTGTTGCCAGCAGCATAAGAGGCAGAACTGGAAGGAGAAGAAGAAGTTGAGATGAGAGGCTGTTGGGAGCTGAAAGAGGCTGTTGGGTCCTGTTAGAAGCTGTAAGGAGCTGTTGATTCTGCTGGAGGACCTTGTCATGCTGGCTTTCCTGATGAATTTGACTGTTCTCATCATCCAAGGAGCTTGGACCTTGCTTTTGCTGAGAATGGTTTTGGTTCACTTTGCGGGAGCTCTGGTCCTCACTTTGAGCATTGCTTCCTGGCTTCAGAGGGGAAGATGGTGCTGTGCTCAGTCTCCTGGAGAAGCTTGTTACATTAGCTTTCCTGATGGGAACTTAGCTGTCCTAATCATCGGAGGAGCTCGGGACATCTCTGTTGCCAAGGATGGCTGTGGTACTTTTCAGGGGAGTTCTGGTTCTTACTTTGAGCATCACTTCCTGCTCCAGTGCAGATCCCTCAGCCTGCTACCATGGATCCTTCATCCTGTTGGCACAGGCTTTCTAGCTTCCACGACTGATCTTTGGGCCTTCCCAATGCAGGACAGTGAAACAGTTTTGCATGAGACTTTGTTAGGGCTCTAAGCCTCCAGCTGGACTCATGGGAGGCATTGTTATGGGCTCTAGGTCTTCAGCTGAACTTATGCAGGACATTATCATGGGATCCAAGCCCTCAGCTGGATTCTTTGTTCTTTAGTGTGTGGACAGACTTCCTGCACTCTCTTGTATATGATTTGGATGATTATTGTAACTAATCTTATAAAATATATGTCCTGTATTATATTGTTCCCCTTGCAAAAACCCCAAACCAAAACCCTATTTTCTAGGTCTGTCAGCTGAAGGGCTGCAATGGGAGAAAAAGGAAAAGAGACCAGTGATCTCTATGAATTCCTTTGCCATCCTGGGCACCATTTTCCCCTTCACAAACCAGAGGTCATAGTGATCATAAAAGTAACTCTGGAGAAGCTTTGTTGGTGGGGGCAGTAGGAGATGATACCATCCCTGGGCATGTTGTCCACACACATAATTCCAGCACTTGGAAAGGCTGAGACAGCAGAATTGCAACTTCAAGCCCAGCCTGAGTAACTTGGCAAGACTGTGTCTAAAAATAAAAAATAAAAAAGTGACTGAAGATCTTGTTTAGTTTGCACTAGTTAGTTAGGCTTTGCCTTCAATCTCCAGTATTACAAAAATCAATGAATCAAATTTTTAAAAAGATCACACGTGCAAAACTCTTAGTGCTGTGTCTGGAACACTGTAAATTTTCAGTAGATATCTGGGTGTGGTGGCGATGCTCATAATCCCAGCACTTAGGAGGCTGAGGCAAGAGGATCACCATGATTTTGTGGCCAGCCTGGGCTACATAGCAAACTCAAGGTCAGCCTTGTCTCAAAAAACAAAACAAAAAATGAGTTTACACTATTCAACTGCTTTGAGAGGCCAGTCCTGCTAAATCCTTCTCCTTCACCACAGGGTTCTTATATAATTCTGAACTCTGGTGCCTGGGTTTCCTGCTGCAGTTACCTCGAGCCTGCTCTTATTTGGTCTCACAGCCTTCCTGATAAAGATGATAGCTAATTTAGTAAGCATTTACTAGATGCCAGAGACTTTCTGAAAGTATTAAGTTTTATTTTTTCCTGCGTGGTGAATGTTTCATATGCACAGGCTCACTTAATCTTTGCAACTAGAATCTTTGCTCACTTAATCTTTGCAAAATAGAAGCCCTGTTATTTCCAACTTACAGAAGTAGAAACTTAGGTGCAGGGAGGCTTTATCTGCATTTTGCTGCCTTGCTGCTCTGACTTACACAGCAGTCTCTGGCTACAGGGCTCGGGCATGGGCCTTCTGCTTCCATCACACCTCGAACTTGAGTCTTTGTGGACCTGATCAGAAAATACCAAACAACTCTTTGTAACACCTTTTTGAGAAAAATGTGCTTCAAGTTCCAAAGCCAAAGTCTCAGAACAAGGTGCCTTTGTGAAATCTGGGCTGCTCATATTTAGGATGGGAAAGGGATTGAGCGAGCTGAGCTCTAAGGGGGTCACCCCCACCCACCTCAGGCCTCCAGCTGAGAACCTTACTTCCCACATGTCCTTGGGCCAGCTCTGGCTTCCAGGGATTCTCACCAGACAGCTGTGCCACCTCCAGAGTGGACTCCCAGCTGGGAGGTCGATGAACCAAGTAGATCTTTGCATTATCAGAGTTTTTTTATTTTAAAGAGAGTAGTAAATCAGAAACAAACTAAGAAATAGAACAGTACCAGCATACAAGTATCACAAACATAAACAAATCAAAGCAAGAACATTCAAAGTGATAGAGTCTCAAGACAAAATAATATGAATCAACAGTGGTTGTTACATTACATATTGCTATCCTCAACTACATTGCTCAGATTATCAGATGGAAGAATGAAAGAGTGCCCAAACCATTATAAGGAATAAGAAAATAATTCTTTGATGAAACAGTAGAGATAATACAGTTTCACTAGACAAGATGGTAGTTCACCATTGTAATTCCATTGCATATTTTTACCTTCAAATCAGTTGCTCAGACCACCAGACACAAGCATGCAAAATACATCAGAACATAAAAAATTGTAAGCATTAACTGTTCATTTCAATACACCATCAGACACCAGCAATACAGTTTTCACAGCTATTCATGTATATATTTATGTTTTGCCTTCCTTCTTTCATTTTTCTTCTTTCCCTCATCCCAATCATTCCTTCCTTTGAGCAATTTATTTCCCTTTCCTATCATCTATTGTACGTTTTGAGTTTTACCTAGTCTTTCAGGTGCCTACACCAGAGAGACAATAGTATGTTTACCCATCTGGGTCTGATTTATTTCACTTATGAGTATGGTCTCTACTTATGACCATTTACCTACAAAAGCCTCAAGTTTATCTTTCTTAATAGCTGAGTAATACTCCATTGTATAAAAATACCACATCTTTTTTATCCATTCCTCAGTAGATGGGCATCTGGGTTGTTTCCAAGATTTAGCTGTAACAAATTGTGCTGCTATAAACATGGGTGCACATATATCGCTGTGGTATTATGCCTTTAATTCTTCTGGGAAAATACACAGAGGGGAATAGCTGTGTTAAATGGGACTTCCAATCCTAGTTTTCTGAGGAATCTGCAAACTGATTTCCATAGTTGTTTCACCAGTCTGCATTCCCACCAGCAGTGGAGTAGGGTTCCTTTCTTCCCACAGCCTCTCCAACATTTGTTATTGGTTGATTTCTTGATGATAGCCATTCTTTGTAAGGTGAGATGGAATCTCAGTGTTGTTTTAATTTGCATTTCTTGAATGACCAATGACGTTGAACATTTTTTATGTATTTATTTGCCATTAGTATCTCTTCATTAGAGCAGTGTGCATTAATCTCAGATGCCCATTTTTGGATTGGGTCTTTGAATTTGGGGGCCTGATGTTTTTAAATTCTTTATATGTCCTAGATAGAAGTCCTTTGTCTGAGGGCCAGTTGGCTAAAATTTTTTCCCAATTCATACTTTTTCTTTTTACTTTATTGGTGATTTCTTTAGATGTGCAAAAACTTTTCAATAAGATGAGATCCCAGTTGTTGATTCTTTGAAGAATTTCCTGAGCAGTGTGGTTTTTGTTCATGAACTCTCTGCCTGACCCAATGTTGTCAAGATTTTTACCTACTTTCTCTTGCAATAAATTTAGTGTTTCTGTTTTAATATTTAGATCTTTGATCCATTTCAACTTTTATTTAGTGCATAGTGAAAGATATGGATCTAGTTTTAGTCTTTGGCATGTGGAAAACCAGTTTTTCCAGCACCATTTATTAAAGAGGCTATCTTCCTTCCATTGAACACGCTTGACACCTTCATTGAAGGTAAGGTGACTGAGTGTGTTTGTAGTTGTATCTGTATTTTCTAATCTGTTCCATTCATCTTCAGGTCTGTTTTTGTGCCAGTACCATGCTGATTTTATCACAGCAGCTTTGTAATATAATTTTAAGTCAGAAATTGTAATACCTCCTGCCTTTGCTTTGTTTCTCAAGATTGCTTTTGCTATTCTAGGCCTCTTCTGGTTCCAGATGAACTTTAGGAGTGTTTCCTCTTGACCTGTGAGGTATACTAATGGTATTTTAATTGGGATTTCATTGAGTCTGTACAACAATTTTTGGAGTATGGCCATTTTCACAATGTTGGTTCTTCCTATCCATAAGCAAGGAATATCTTTCCATTTTCTGATATCCTCTTCAGTCTCTTTTTTTCAGAGTACTATAATTTTCACTGTGTGGATCTTTTTACTTCTTTTGTTAGATTGATTCCTAAGTATTTCATCTTTGTAGATGCTCTTGTGAAAGGTGTGGTTTCCCTAATTTCTCTCTCAGTCTGTTTGTTACTTGTGTAGATGGATGCTATTGATTTTTGAGTATTAACTTTGTATCCAGCTATGCTACTGAATTTGGTTATTAAATCCATGAGCCTTTTGGTAGAGTTTTTGGGGTCTTCTATGTAGAGTATCATGTCATCTGTGAATAATGACAATTTCACTTCTTCCTTTCCTATCCTTATTCCTTTTATTTCTCTCTCTTGTCTAATTGCTCTAGTCAGTATTTCCAGAACTATATTGAATAGGAGTGGTGACAGTAGATATCCTTGTCTTGTTCCCAATTTTAAAGTGAAAGCTTTCAATTTTTGACCATTTAGTATGATGTTAGCTGTTGGTTTATCATAGATGGCTTTGATCAGCTTGAGGTAAAAGCCATCTATTCCTATTTTCTGTAAGCTGTTTATCATGAATGAGTGTTGAACTTTATCAAAGGCTTTTTCTGCATCAATGAAGACGATCATGTGATTTTTTCCTTGAATCTATTGACATGATGTATTACATTGATTGATTTGTGTATATTGAACCAACCCTGTATTCATGGTATGAATCCCACTTGGTTGTGGTGTATAATCTTCTTGATGACTTGTTGTGTTCTGTTTGCTAGTATTTTATTGAGAATTTTTACATCTATATTCATTAGAAAGATTGGCCTGTAGTTATCTTTTTTGGTTGGATCTTTTTCTGGTTTTGGTATCAGGATGATGCTTGCCTCCAGGAATGAGTTGGAGAGAATTCTTTCCCTTTCAACTTCATTCAAGAGTTTGAGAAGAATTGGTATTAAATCGTCCCTAAATTGCTTGTAGAATGCAGCTATGAATCCATCAGGACCCGGCCTTTTCTTCATTGGCAAGTTTTTAATTACATTCTCAATTTCACTGGCTGAAATTGAGTTATTCAGGATTTTTATATCTTCTTCATTCAGCTTTGGTAATTCATAGGTATCTAGAGATCTGTCCCTTTCCTCTGTGTTTTCCATCCTATGAGATTAAAGATTTTCAAAGTAGGTATTGATGATCTTCTGAATTTCTCCAGGATCTGTAGTGATTTCACCCCTTTCATTCCTTATTGCATGTATTTCAGTTTTTTTCTTTCCTTTTTTTAAATAAGGTTGGCTTGGGGCTTATCTGTTTTATTTATTCTTTCAAAGAACTGACTCTTCAATTCATTAATTCTTTGTATTGTTTTTTTAGTCTCCATTGTGTTAATTTTACATTATCAGATATTTGAATTCTTCCTTGTCACTGGCCTGGAAGCATTTCCCATGCCCGCTTCCCATGTTAGCAGCAGAGAGATGGAAGAGAAATGTCACCTCCTCTGTTCCTTATTAAAAGACAAGGGGAGCTTAGATAGCTTTTCAGGAATTCTTCATTGCTGCTTCTGAGAACAACTGTAATTTTGTGAATCTACTCTGTCCTAGGTAGTTTGTCCATCTGGCTCTTTTGCCAGTTCACACAAGGGGAAATCGAGGCTCGAAGGATCCACTTATACCATTAGTAGCCTTGGCATACAAACTCAGTCCTGTGTGGCCACAGAGGCTGTTTTCCCACCCACCTGGTTCTCACGCCCTGAGGTGATGCTTGTTGAATACTTATGGGGCAAATACAGACACTAGGCAATTTATAAAATGGTCCATTCACTTTTAAAATCTGTAAATGATGGGCTTTACTGAAGTTATTTGGGCTGATACCAAAATTAATTTGCATTTTATGAGTTTACAGCAGCCCAGGGTTTGGAGGTCAGGAAGAGGGATGAGAGAGCAGGATGGAGCTTGGGAATGAAGGAGGATACCCGGCTGAGGTTAAAAATCAGCCTCATCAAGCCAACAAAATATGGCTGTGCAGGTGGGTAAGCAGGGTTAGCTACACGTGGGAGTCTTAATGTAAATGATAAAGTGATGGACCTCAATCTATAATAGTTTCATTTAAGTTCAGACACTTGCTATGTAGTGACCCAGTAGCAACTGAATTGAAGCTTTCCTGCATTTCTTTAAAGATCATACACCCAGCTCCTCAGGAGGGTGAGGCAGGAGAGTCTCTGATAATTTTAATTATTAAGTACATGTCTTATTCCTAGTTTACTTAAATGGACTGCACAGAAGTCTCTATTATGCAGTCTTCTACTATTTGACATTGTCATCTTCCTTTTTAAAATGCTAGACAGTGCGTGCCTGTAATCTCAGCACTGAGAGAAGCTGAGGCAGGAGGATTGCAAATTCTAGCCCAGCCTGGGCAACTTAGCAAGATCCCACCTCAAAAAGTACTGGGGATGTAGCTCAGTGATATAGATCTCTTGGGTTCCATCCCCAGTATTACAAAAATGAATAAATAAATGCTAGGACCAGGAGATTTTCTCTGATTTTGACTAAGCCTTTCTTGTGAATGAATGAGGTTTGCCTTGTTGCTGAAATTCCTGTCCCCAAAATGCCTTAGTAATGCTTCCCAGATAGATAAATACAGCAGCAAGTGTGTCGCTGTGCACAAAGAAAAATCCAACTAATTTCAATAAAAGTGGAGCTTCCTCCCCGTGGACTCGCTCTTTGCTCGTGGCCGTGTCTGGAAAAGAGGAGCAGCCCCCAGGTTTATGCAGCTGTAGACTGAGAAGGGAGCTCAGCTGTGGCCAACTCCTCCCATTCAGACATTCCTCAGGAACATCAATTTCCTGATAACACAGCCCAAGAAAATGTGAAAAAAAAAAATCAGACATCTCAGTCCTCCTGGACCAGTGCACTGGCTTGCTTGTTTACTTCTTTATTTTGGGGGGGGTACAGGGGATTAAACCCCAGATCTTTGCACTGAACAACAGCCCCAGCTCTTTAGTTTTAATTTTGAGACAAAGTCTCACTCGAGCTTGCAGTCCTCTTGCCTCCCAAGATGCTGGGATTAGAGGTGTACACTACCACACCTGGCTGTAGTGATTCTGCATACTGGCTCCCATATATAATTCTCTGTCTCCCTCTCTCCCTCCCTTTTATCCCATTCTTATTTACTTGCCTACAGAAAAAAATACCAGGCTGCATCTCTCTCCTCAAAAGACTAGGATACAGCTTGCTCATCACTTGCATTTTTAAAAATTCTTGTTTGATTGTTGTAGGTAGATAGATGAAAGGAAATGCATGCATAGTCAAGGAATGTAAGAATTTTCCAACCACCAAGATCATGAAATTGACTATTAGTCCATTGTCTGGGCTGCTTTTCATCTGTCTCGATCCACACACACATCCATCCATCCATCCAGCCATCCATCTAAACACCTATCCACCCACCCACATCCGTCCATCCATCTACCCATCCAGGTAATAAGCATGCACTGACTGACTGATGGCTGCCATCAGTGAAGGCAGAGCTGTCAATAAAGACCATGCCTGCCAGAGGTCCCAGCCTTGCTGATGAGGTTCATCGTCTTCCCCTTCCTAAGAGCCTGGGCTCTTCGAAATATTTTCTGGGGATGGTGATGTGTTGTCCTCACTCACAGTTTCCCAGTTTTCTGTGAACTAATGCCCACATTTCCCAAGAGAAATTGAGTGGGGATTAGAAGAAAGACTATTATTGTAGGAGAATCTATGACCCAGGTATCACCAGAGCCATGTTTCGGCAGTGAGGCTGAGCAGACTTGGCTGTGATGTGGTTTGTGGTGACAGCAAAGGCTAAGGTAAAATTGATTTGCAACATTTGATTCTTAGATGAAGAAGTCGTCCCTAAATCCCTGACAGCTGATCCCAAATTGTGCACACTGCATAGGTGTGTGGTGCCTGCTGCTGCAGACAGGCCTTTCGAGACCATGTGCCTGGTCGGTGAAGTTCGTTGCAGGCTCGATGATTCCTGTGTCTTGCTTAAAAGACAGTAAGTGGAATCCACTTCTAGCTGTTCTGTGCTTATTCTGAAAGGTTTCTATTTAGGAAAGCAAAGTTCAGACGTTCATAACTTTGGTTTTTTTATAGGCTCAGGTTGACACACCCATTCTCAATTTAAAAAAATAAATGGAGCAAGCTTATGCTCAGATTTTACTAGTGTTTTGTTTTGATTTTTCCCAGCTCAGTAAGTGTTCCATTTTAAAAACCAGGTCATGCTTTTTATTTTATTTTTTTTCCACCAAAGAAGAGGCACAGAATCACAAGATCCTTTCTTAGGTTTAGTCCAGACATCTGTTTCTCAGCACAGTTTTTTTTACTTGAGTAATAAGTAGGAGAAAAGAAATGAGAGAAATGGAAGATGCCCATTTTCAAAGGATGCTATTTATAGAAGCACATGAAAGATCTCTGAAACTGAAAAATTCTGTACAGCAACCCCCACATCTTGGGCGACACTTTCCAAGATGCCCTATGGAGACCTAAGACCATGAAGGCCCTGGATTCAGTCCCCAGTACTGCATCAAAAAAAGTATGTTTAACATCATTAGTCATTCAAGAAATGCAAATTAAAACAACACTGAGATTCTACCTTACCCCAGTAAAAATGGCTAGCAGTAAGAAATCAACCAATAACAAATGCTGGTGAAGCTGTGGAGAAATAGGAACACTTCTTCACTGCTGGTGGGAATGCAGACTGGTGAAACAACTATGGAAATCAGTTTGGAGATTCCTCAGAAAACTAGGTCTAGAGGTCCCATTCAACCCAGCTATTCCCCTTCTGGGTATTTTCCCAGAAGATCTAAAAACATCATATCACAGCAATATATGTGCACCTATGTTCATAGCAGCACAATTTGTAATTGCTAAATTGTGGAAACAAACTAAATGTCCATCCACTGAGGACTGGATAACAAAATTGTGGTACTTTTACATAATGGAATATTACACAGCTGTAAAAAAGATAAACTTGAGGCCTTTATAGGTAAATGGTCACAACTAGAGACCATACTCATAAGTGAAATAAATCAGACCTCCATGTGTAAGCACCGCATTGTTTCACTAGTGTAAAACCTGAAAGAGTTAATTTAAACTAGGAGGTATGATAGACATTGTGAAATGATAGGAAAACACTCAAGGGTAAAGGGCAACTGGGATGTGGGAAAAGAGAAGGGAAAGAAGGAGCAATTGTGCATGTATGTATACACAGGATAGTTAACATAGTTGTTCTACTGTCTTCTATTCTTTGCTGAATGAAACTGTCAATGAGTACTTGATAGATCAGTATTGCATGTCTCTATCTGCTTTCATGAGAAACCACTTTGAAGATATCAATATGTAATACAACAAGCATTGTTAATTTCCCACCACTTTGTTTGTAACTCTATTGTCTGTGCTGTTCTTTTGCTATTTTGTAAAAGGTTGTCTGGCTGTTAATGTTTTCCTCCTTTTATTTTTAAATTTTAAAAAAGTAATATATAAAAATAAAACCTTAAAAAAAAGTAATATATAAAAATAAAACCTTAACAAAAAATATAATCTCAGAGAAGATGTTGCAATAAAAATAAGTGGAACAAATTTAAAAAGGAAAGACTAGACTGAATTATATAACAAGTAAAACCATTCCTGATCAAAATATCAAGAGCAAAATTTTAAAAAAACATTACAACCAATAATCACATATAATTAAGAGCTCTTTCTTTCTTTGGTGTATATATATTTTTTTGTTTTGTTTTGAGACAAAGTCTTGCTAAAAATTCTTGCTAGGCAAGTTCTCCACCACTGGGCTACACTTTCAACCCTAGAGCTTTTAAAATATGAAATAATATGTGCTTTGCAACAAGAGAAAAATAAGCAGACATACATGTAATTCAGAGAAATACACATTAATGAAAAATACACTTTGAAAAATCCAAACCCCCAAGTAACAGAAATGAGTAATTGAATGGAATTCTGTGATTCTATTTTCTACTTCTCAAATTAGCAAAGATTTGAAAATATGTAACTCTAGGATACATATGCTGGAAAACAAGTGCTTTCATGTACTGCTGACAAACATCTAAACTGGTAAAAACATTTTTTGAAAACAATTTATCATTATATATCAAATCCTAAAAATATTTATGTCCTTCTTTCTAAGAATTTCATATCATGAATTGGAGTGATACAGATTAATGTTTATATATTGGGATGTTCACTGTAGCATTACTTATAATAATTAAAAATAGGAGACATCTTAAGTGTTCAACAGAGCAATCACTGATAACGTGGGCCATCAATAAAAGAGAATATCATGCAGCTGGTAAACGTCTTGTTCTCACCAAGCAGGCACTGACGTGAGAAAGTCTCACGATAGGACGTTTAGTGAACAGGCAAATGCTGGGTCCCAGAGAGCAGGAACAAAGGAACTCAGGGATCAGCATGGGCAGGGGTCCCGGAGCAGCGGGGACATCAGTTGAATCCCAGGGACCAGGATGGGGAGGAAGAAGGTCCTAGGACATTCTAGAGAGAGGGAAGGGCATATACCCAGGCCAGGCGGGAGCTTAGGGTGGCAACTTGGGACCAGCAGAGCCTGCCTCTGGAGCTGATCGCAAAACTTGACTTCTAGATGAAGAGCTTGAGGCTGTCCAATTCAGTGACAGGGGATGGTAAGTATAATAAATCACATGTGACCAGGGCTTTTCAGCTTATTGAGAATAAACATTGCTATTTATTCCCCCTCGATCCTTATATTTTATAAACATTACACCATACAGGATTTTTGTAGAAAATCTGTAAGAAAGCAAAACCTGAAAATGCACCTGTAACCCAGTTAATCAGAGATAACCAAAGTTAATATTTTAGCATATTTTCCTTCTGTTTGCTTTTTTCAAATTTGAATTTTTATTAGTATATGTTTACAGTACATGATTACATTCATGATGGAGAGTTGGTTCATGTATGTAACACATATTAATTTTTTTAATGTCCCTTTCCCCTCCTCTCTCTCTCCCCTTTTTTCTGTTTTATTTCTGAACATTTTTTTCAAACTATAGAAGCGGTGCACAGTAGGTGCTCAATCAGATCATCTCAGTTTTAAATCTTATTTATGGCAATATGGTGCACCATGTATTTTGACAACATTTTATTTTATTTTTTACATGATTCTCCTCACGGGCATTCCAAGCTGAAGAGAAATTAGACTGAAGACCTAGCAGACATGCATCCTCCTCCTTCCTGTTTGTCACTGTTTAGACAGAGCTGTGCTGGAAAGGAATCACTTGGTATATTACCTTGAGGCAGATACTTGGACTCTGTGTGTGTGTGTGTGTGTGTGTGTGTGTGTGTGTGTGTGTGTATTGCTGGGGATCAAACTCAAGGCATCACACATGCTTAGCAAGCTGTCTACCATGAAACTACACCCTAGGCCCTCTTCTATCTTTTTAACCTAGCGAAGAAGGAATTATAAGACATGAAGATTTCATCAGCTTTCTCTGGGCATCAGGGTGTGTGTCTGTAGTCCAGGAGGCTGAGGCAGGAAGATCCCAAATTCAAGACCAATCTGGAAAATCTAGGAACTTAGACCCTATTTCAAAATAAAAACAACGAAAAGGACTGGGAATGTAGTTCAAGACTCTTCCAAGATCAATCCCTTGTAACCTTGGCTTCAGTCTTTGTGGTGTGGGTACAGTGTTAGACTTTGTTTGAGTTGCTAGAGTAAGGCAGGAGAGCCAGAGCCCAGCTGTATTTTATACTAGAACTCGGGACTAGGGACTAGAAATGGTGGCAGGGACTAGTGGCCACAAGGGGTAGGAGGTAAGAAGTCATAGACACAGCCACCTGTACGACGCCAGGCAGGTGGACACAAGAACCGGGTAAGGTGAGAAATTAGCTGTGGGTGTGCAGGTGGAGGTGCAGGGGGTAAGCTTCCCAGATCCACACCTGCTTATCCTGTGGAGGGCCCTAGCAATTTCATACTTATGCATCAATTTCTTTTTCTTACAGAAGCCACTCCAAATTATGTAAACTGCAGGCCCTCAGAGCCTGGCACTGCCTGGGTAGAACTGGTGCCGGGCATGGCCCTGCCTCTGCTCAAAGGGCTACTTTACTCAAGGGATGGAAGCTGACAGAAGGGCTGCTCAAGCTCCTGCAGCTCCAGAGCAGCAGGAATCCAAGTTGAGGTATGAAATCACGTCCCTTCCCTCCTTCCTCCTTTGCTTTCTCTCTCTCTCTTTCTTTCCTTCTTCTTTCTTTTCTTTCTCTTTTTTCCCTTTCCCCCCTCCCTCTTTCCATCCCTACTTCCCCTCCTCCTTCCCGTTGCCTTCCCTTCCCTTCCTTTCCCTTCCCTTCCCTTCTCTTTCCCTTAGTGGTACTTGGATTGAACCCAGGGTATCTGCATTGAGCTACATCCCCAGGCCTTTTCTATTTTGTGATAGGGTCTCCTTAAGTAGCTAAATTGCCCAGGGTGGACTTGGACTTGCAGTCTTTCTGCCTCAGCCTCCCAGTGTGCTGGGATTGCAGGCCACCACGTCAGGCTTGAAGTCTACACTTTCAACAAAACCAAAAATCTCTCTCTGGCCACACAGGCCACACGGACTTCCAGTGTAGGATTTCAGGTGACTTGAGTCTGGAGGACTCACAGAACTGCTAAACTCTAGGGATGGCTCTGTGGCAGGACCCTTGTCCTCCTGCTCCTCTGCTTGTGATGAATAGGCTTGGGTAGGTCTATCCTGGTGAGCTTTGGTCTTTTTCATGACTGTAGCCAGCAGCCACAGACTCTCTGAATATCTGCCCCTGGTCACAAGGACAGAACTGATGCAGTGGGATGGGGTAAATAAATGGGTGTGAATTTGTTCATAAATTGGTAAAGCCTTCCAAGGCAGGTGATGCCCTGATAGATGTAGCACCAAAGTCATATGGCCACTGGAAGATGATGTGGAGCAGCTCTTCTTTTTCCTGGGCACTAATCAGTCTTGTAGGTGGGCACCGATTGCTCTGTGCTGCTCTGTGCCATAGAAGAGACTTTTGAGACCAAGTGAGTAGAGAATCGGTTTACTTCTCTAGAACCCCCTCAGCCTCCGGAGGCCGAGCACAGCATGTATGACTGCAGGCTCCAAGGTGATCAGTCCTTCGAGACTGTAAAGAACTCCCCAGATTACAGGGACTTCTTCTGGGGTACTGTTGCATGTGCAGAAGAGTGCTCTTCTACCTTCCCTGGGTGGTGGAGGACATCAGGACATGGTGGCGTGGTGCCACAGGCTGGGATCTAAGGCACAGCATGACTGTGGATACCACAGGGGAGAGACAAGGCCAGTGCGAGCCAAGAATTACAAGTGCCAGCCTGCGGGGTCCTTCTGCTGTCAGCTCAGATTGGCCAGGAAGCTGCCTGGAATGGTCTCATTTTGATCGCTAATTAGCTTGTTGCAGGAGCTGCTTTGCCACAGAATGGCTTTAGGGGCTGCTGCTGGCTTCTCAGTAACTACTAAGTACCAGAAACCTCCACAGAAATGAGTGGGTGAGGCATGGTCCAGAGCCAGGGGAACTGCTGTATAAATTCCACTTCCGCTGCTAACCAGGGCAGAAGTGACAGGGGATGGAGTGGGGAAATATAGAGCATTTAATTCCACTGGGGACCTACGGGCCCATTCTCTTGGACGTGGGCTCCTTCTGGGGAAGGACAACTCCTGGGATGCTTTGAACTACATATCTTACCTCTCCCCGGAGAGTGTGGCCCAGAGTACCACCCCACGCGTGCTTCCATGCCCCTGAGGGTAGCTCTATTCTAACAGCTGGAGCCTGAGCCTGAGAGGAGGGCCCTGCCTAAAGGGCACAGGTGGATGGTGGTAGGACTGAGCCTGGACTACCCCCACCACAGCTGTGCACCCGACCTGCAGCCCAGGGCCTTCACTCTGTCCTCCTGCTCTCAGCACACAGGAGCAGAGCTTCACTGACGGAAGGGTGTATGTACTTTGCTGAGGACAGAGGATGAAGTCCACTAGAAAGGTTGCTTCAGCATAGGAGGAGGGGATCTGCCACATGTTATGACTATAGCAGGCTCATGGTCATGGATATTTCCCCCACACCCTTTAGTGCTGCCTGTGAGTACCAAGTACAGCCCTTGAAGGAACTCAGACCTAGATATTTCATAAAAATTTTTGCTTTGCTTTGCTTTGTTTCTTTCTTTCTTTCTTTCTTTCTTTCTTTCTTTCTTTCTTTCTTTCTTTCCCCTCCTTCCTTCTTTCCTTCCTTCTTCCTTTCCTTCCTTCCTCTTTCTCTCTTTCCTTTTTCTCTTTTTCCATCTCTTTCTTTCCTTTTCTTTTGTGATGGGCATTGAACCCAGAGCCGAGCAAGTGGCAAGACATACTATAATTGAGCCAAACCCCCAGACCAAAAAAAACATTTTTAAAAAAATAGTTTTAAAAATGTTTTAGAAGCATACTCCCCAGTATAATGGGAGAAGATTAAAATGTGATAGAGTTTTTCTATTCCACAGGGAGTTAGACTGTCCATCTGTCTGTCTGAAACCTTCTCAGGAACCAATATTCCAGATGTATACTTGGTGTAGTCACCTGGCTTTGTCTTGTAATTCACTTATTCACAAACTAATATATGAATTGCTGTAATAATCCAGGCCTTTTCAGATGCCAGGCTTGTACACAGTGAAACACAGTACATATATTTCCTGTGGTGGAGAGCAAACATAATAGATAATATAAAAAACAAACACCACCCTCTCTGACCATCACCCACCTGGCCTGGTGTGGTGGATTGACAACTGGTGGTCAACTTATAACCACCAACTGAACTGAGTAAGCGTGGTACTGGGTGTGGGAGGCCCACCTGAGGACTGTTGCCAGCAGCATAATAGGCAGACCTGGACAAGAAAAAGGAGGCTTTGGGGGAACTAAAGAGGCTGTTGGGAGGTGGTAGAAGCTGTAAGGAGCTGCTGATTGTTTTGAAGGAGCTCGTCATGCTGGCTTTCCTGGAGAACTTGGCTGCTTTCATCCTCCCAGGAGCTCGGGACCTCATTGGCACTGAGAGTGGCTTTGATTCACTTTGGGGGAGCTCTGGTCCTCACTTTGAGCATTGCTTCCTGGCTCCAGAGGGGAGACGGTACCCTGCCAGTCCCCTGGAGAAACTTGCTGCATTGGCTTCCCTGACGGGAACTCAGCCATCTTGATCATCGGAGGAGCTTGGGACCTCACTGTTGCTGAGGATGCCTGTTGTACCTTTCAGGAGAGCCCTGGTTTTTCTGAGCATCACTTCCTGGCTCCAGTGCAGATCCCTCAGCGTGCTAGCACAGATCCTTCATCCCACTGGCACAGACTTCCTAGATTCCACCACTGACCTTTGGGCCTTCCCAGTACAGATCTGTGAAACAGGCCTGCATGAGACATTGTTGTGGGTTCTGGGCCTCCAGCTGAATTTGTAGGAGGCACTGTTATGAGCTCTAGGTGTTCAGCTGGACTCATGCAGGACATTTCTGTGGGACCCAGGCCCTTGGCTGGATTCCTTGGTCTTAGTGTGTGGACAGATTTCCTGAACTCTTTTGTATATCGTTCTTTGGGTAGCTATTATAAATAATCATATAAAATATATGTCCTGTATTATATTGCTCTCCCTTGCAAAAATATCCCTCAAACCAACACACCTGGAATCCTATTTTATTTCAGCATTGATGAGCCCTTTGATCTCACAAGTTACTAGTGATTTAGAGAAAAGTGGATGATTTGGATTATTTTATATCCATCATGCCCTTAGCGAGTTTTTGCTTTTATGTGACTTACAAATCTACCCCTCTTGGCCTGTGGGTGTGAAATCCTGCTGACTATCTACAGCCCTTAGAAGCATTCTAGACACCAGTGTTGTCTGTGTGCCTGAGAAACCAGAAATATTGATGTCGGCTGCTGTGTGTCCAGGCTGAGACTGGCAGGAGGAGGCACAGGGAACACCATGCTCGGGTTTTGATGCATACGCAGCCTTGAGAAGGTAAGAAGAAACCAGACATGGCTGCACATGATCGAGGGTTTAAGGTTTCTCTTTGTGGGGCTGGGGTGTATTCAATGGTAGAGCACAGGCTTAGAAGGCATGAGGCGTAGGGTCCACCCCCAGCACTTTCAGGAAAAAGGTCTGGTTTTGTTTGTCTCTTGTTTGTCACATTGTGTCCAGGTGTGGGCTTTGAAAACCTTGCATCATGTTAGGCTTATGAAACTGCTAGTTGATGTCTGCTGTCTGTTGTGGATCATTCTTGGCTCTTATCTACTCACAAATTAACTGTGCTCAACTATCCTTTTCTGGATGTCAGTTAAACCTATGTTAGATGGCTTAAACACCCTTTTTAAAAATAAGTCCTTTTTTTCTTTTTCAGGCTGAATGCTGGATAGTTTTTCCAGTTCACTAATTCTCATTTCAGCTGTGATAATGAGTTAGCCATTGGGGTTTTAATTTTAATGACTATCGTTCTCAGTTTGAGAATTTCTGTTTCTATTTGGCTTGTGTGTGTGTGTGTGTGTGTGTGTGTGTGTATGTGCACGTGTGGCACTCAGGACTAGACTCAGGGCCTTGCACATGCTAGGCAAGCTCTCTACTGCTGAACTACATCTGTAGTCCTAATTGGCTCTTTAAAAATATCTCAAGGGAATGAAAAAAAGAAGTAAAGTGTGTTATGTACATGTAAAAACTCCCCATAATGAATGTAGTCATTATGTGCTGCAAACATATACTAATAAAATAAGACACAAAAATATTTCATGTCATATTCTATAGCTTCCAGCTCCCTGTCAAATTTTTCAAGTCTGGCTTTTGTGTTCTTGAATATAGTAAACATACTTTTCTAGTCTGAAATTTAGCTCCCAATGTGTGTGTGTGTGTGTGTGTGTGTGTGTGTGTGTTTTGAGACAGGGTCTTGCTCTGTATCCAGGCTGGCCTTGAACTTACTATGTAGCCCAAACTGGCCTGGAACTTGAAGCAATCCTCCTGCCTCAGTCTTCCAAGTGCTGAGGTTACTGGTGTGCACCACCATGCCTGGCTCTCAGTTCTCATTTCTGACGTCTCTGTGAGCCAGTTTCCATTTGTATTATTCTTTTTCATTACTATAATGAATCACCCAAGGCAGGATACTTTGCAAAGAAAAGAGGTTTATGGTGGCTCCCAGTTCTCTAAGGTTGCTGTGCTGGCAGGTACTGAGGCGGCATGGGCATCACACAGCCAGAAAAGCACGGACATGTCTTCTGGACTCTTTCCCTCTTCTGATAGTCACCAGGATTCAGTCACAGGGGCTCTGCACCTTTCTAATTCCAATCCCTTCCTGGGCCTCAGCTCTCAACATGGTGGTCTAATTTGGTTAAGTTTCCATTCTCCTCATGCCTTAAGCTGGGTGTGAAATTCCAACACACCAACAGAGCACCCAAGGGATGCATTCCTGCCATAGCCTCACAGCACTTCCCCCCTCCTATTCTTGCTTGTATTTGCCTTATTGTCTTTAGAGCCATGGGTCTTAGGTGGTGTCAAGTGTGGCACATCAATGAATCAGCATCCACATGTCAGGAAGGGTGCATTTGCTTCCAGGGAAGCTTCTCGTCTGCCAGCCCTGGGGGTGGAGATGGGGCCGGAACCATCGCTAAGTTCAGAGTCTTGAATGCATGGGTGCAGAGCTGGAGACTGCACATGGCCAACATCTGTATGTGGCTGTGAGCCTGCAGCCTTGTGTCCTCTACTGGGACATATTTTCAAGTGTTGAGTGGTTTTCCTGACTCCCAAACTTTGGCAGTCCCCAGGGCTTTGAATCTTGTCTTCTTATCTTTGTGAGGCCAAACAAAGAACAGCTCATTCTCCAACTTGGCCATTTTTCAGAGGGACGAGTGCCTTAGGCCAAAAGCTCCCCGAGCTGGACTAACCTCTTCTGGGTTTGCCCCTCCTTGTTCTTGGCTTATTATTGCTTTGATGCTTTAAGAAAATTAAACAAATATTTCATCAAGCTTTTTAAGCTGTCTTTGGTAGGACGGTTGATCTGAGCTACTTAATCTGAGATTGCCAAAGCAGAAGTGTTGAGCGACTGGGGCTCAAATCCCAGCTGTCATTTCCAGCTGCCTGATTTTGGGCAAGTGTTTTCCCTCCTCACTTGGATGTCAGCATTAAACCCTATGTCCTAGACACCATCCATGGCTGTAAAATATGAAAGAAAAAATGTTTTGAAAAGTACAGTGTTATTTAGTGACTGTGTCTCACGCTAGAATGTAAGCTCCAGGATTACAACAAACCTATTTTGTAATGTTTTTCCCCCTAACAATATCTGATAGGTAGTAGATGCTCAATATGTATGGAATATGAGGAAGAGTTCCTTTGTAAAGACAACCAAGGACTTAGTCAAAGCACAGACCTTGAGAAATAATCACATATTTGGAGGGGTTAAATTAAAATCTTTCTAGCAGTGTCTTCTACTCAAACAACTATCCCTGTATGACTTTGTAAGCCTAGTTGTTAGATCCGTGCAATAGTGCTTTGTTTTAGTTTTTCATTTTATGTTAGTTTGAATAGAATCTTCACCTGAAGCAACAGTCTAGTGAAAACGCAGTCCTGACCTATAGTATACTTGGGTCATTTCCGCTTCGGGCTATTACAGATAATGGTAGCTTCTTTGTCTGCTGCTAACAGTAGAAAGGGAAAAATGTATCTATTGTCAGCCCTTGACACTGTGTTCAGGCTCATTCTAGAAGAGCATCTTTCATGTGGAGAGTCATCCTCTATTGTATAAACAAAATCAAGAGAAATTGATCAGAGTCTCTCAAAGAATGACACAAAGAAGTGGAAGGTTCCCATGGAACTCAGGGTCACTGATGAATCTCAGTTATTTTAACAAATGCTCTACTAATCATTGCTGTAGTATGTGTGTGTGTGCGTGTGTGTGTGTGTGTGTTAAGCAAGGAGTGATTTAGAAAAGGTTTACTTCAAACCATAGACACTGGGGTGCTGACTCATTTTTTTTTTTACTATTAGGTGTATTGGAACATTTTAGGTATACACATCGATCATACTCATCATAGGGAATTTGTACCTGTACCTGATATATCTTGGCACCCTTTCCCCCCATTTCCCTCCCTTCAACCCCTCTTCCCCTAATTTACAAAGCTTTGGATAAGATGGAGGGCTGACTCATTTTATACACTTCTGCAACATTTTAGATAAAGAGCTAAAACAATTTCATTGAGTAACCCAATTAGGTAACCCAAATATGTTTTTATTTAAGGATCGAACAATCAAAAGTTTCAATTTTTCAAGTGGAAAAAGCTGTGACAATCATAATAGCTATCATTTATTAATTTTCTTTGTCTTAGATGTTCTCATTGTCTGTTGAGACCACTATTATTTCCACTTTTCAGATAAGGAAACTGAGGCTGAAACAGATTATGTAATTTGCCCAGGTTCACAAAGCTAGAGATGGGCAGAGGGTCCCAGCAGCACCAAATTCGCTATCTAGTTGTAGTCTACTTTTTCATTACTCTTAAAAAAAGATGTCATTTCCATGTGATTTGGGCAGTTTACGAATAAACTTACTGAGAGTTTATGTAGGACTCAGCAAGGTTTACCCTGAGGGCTGTGGGTAAGATGTCTTTAGAAGGCTATGTGGGGATATCAGACCCCTTGGTGTCAGCCCTCGGGGGCTTGACAAGTTTAGACATCTGCACACACAGAAACTATAAGCAACTGATCTGGGAGGCTGAAGCTGGAGGATTGCAAGTTTGAGTCCAGCCTGGAAATTTAGTGACTTAAAATGGACTGGTGATAAAACTCATTATAAAGGCCTTGGGCTTGAAAACAAAAAAAAAAAGATGCAACCCAACGGGAAAATAGAGTGGTCTGAATCAGTAGTAATAAGGATGAGCACACAGAGGCCAGCACGCCCAGGCTGGAGACTTTGTAAGCCTAGTTGTTAGAGGCCAGCACGCCCTACTCAAGAGACTAGGATTTACAAGCTCTGTTTGCCAGGCATAAAAGCTGCAATAAAGTCTCCCCTGCACATAAGAACAGCAATTTGAATTAGCAACCAAAGCCAAATTTGATGTATTTCATTTTCACCATATGCGCAGAGGACAGGACAAACCTAGGACTGGAGGGTGGAAAATAAAAGCTGTAAAGCTGTCCTTAGCTGGGACCTGTCTGCCCCCTCTCCCAATCACTGGCCGTTTGTTGCTTGTGGGAGGCAGAGGGGAGAATGAGATGGCAGATGGGAAGGGAGCAAGCTGGAACTCTGGTCCTTCTGGTTCCTTGTGAATTGGACCAGGACCCACTCTTCTGTGAATCTGGGGACACTCTGCTTTCTGCAAAGGACTGTGTGCAAAGGGGTGGTCTGAGTAGATCAAGTTAAAATGTTGGGCTTTATGTAGGCACAGCAATAAAAAAGTGACACTGTTTTGTCCAAGGATCCATCAGGCCAGAAATAGAAGTTGAAGCTCTGGTCTGCCAGTCTGGGACCGCGCTGCCTGACTGTAGGGTGGCCTCTAATTGAACGTTCCACATGAGTCACAGGTGGATCCGGTGCAGGAGGCAGCTCAGGGGCTCAGCGTCTTTTCATAACCCTCAGTAGCGGGGTTGAGAGAAAGACAGAAGTTTTTGTTCATGATCTCATTCGGATCCAAATGTGTCCAGACGCCCAAATATTTGATTTGAGCCTGGTTGCTAAGAGACCTCCCACTGGGACCCAGCTGCCTGCGGGCAGGAGGGCGGTATTGGCATCACTTCAGATTTCTGCCAATTTGTTTTGAAACCAGAAAACCTGAATCTGTGGTCTCCTCAAGGCAACCGTGGGGAGAGGCCAGATCTGAGTCAGCTAGCCACCAGAGGAAAACCCGCACTGACCTTCAGCAAGGAGCTGTCGGAGGGTTGGGGATGGAATCCTAATACTGCCATTGTTTACTTCCTGTTCCATATGCTGTCAGGATAGAGAAATCAGAGCTTTGTGCTTGGGGATGCAGGTGACACTCTGAAGCAAATGCAAGGATCGGGGAGCAAGGCTGGAGTTCTGCATGTGTCACTGGGGGTTATGAAGGCTGCCGGGCTCCAAAACCACAACACACACCCTGTGCCTTGGGCTTTCATTGCTCTGTAACATACAGGGCTTCTGGGATGACATGAGCAGAGCAATGGAGATGTGCGTGCGAGCACATGTGGGGGATGGGAAATGCCCCTCTGGCTCCCGTGCTAGTTCTCCGTAGAACTCAGACAGCGGACACAGCAGGCTTCACAGCTGCAAGGTGAGAGAAGATTGAAGAGAGTCTTTCTCAGCACCCAGATAGGACGAACACAGGACTGGCTACTTTTCAGAGTGTTTTGATACTGACTTTGGCTTTAGGACTTACTTATACAATAACTGTATTCATGTAAGAAACCTAGTTTTGGTGTTAAGATCTCTGGATGTGATTTGTAATATATACATTGTAAATAATTACCCTTGGTTTCTATCCATAATTCAGGGTTCTTCAGAGAAATAGAACCAACAAGATGACAGAAAGAGCAAGAGACAGAGACAGAACAGAGAGTGAGATTATTATGAGGAATTGGCTCATATGATTATAGAGCCTGAGAAGTCCTATCATCTCCTGATTTTGAGCTGGAAAACCAGGAATCAGAGGTATAATTCCAGTCTAGGTCTGAAGGCCTGAGAACCAAGAAGGTGAATGATATAAATCCCAGTCCAGCTCAAGTGATCAGGTAGGGAGGGAAAGGGGTGAATTCTTCCTCCCACTGCCTTTTATTCTACCCAGACCCTCAGTGCACAGCACTGTGGGCTTCGCTTTCAGATCGGATTGTGTGGCAGGCTCTGTTCTTTTCTGGCCAGCTGTGTCATCCTGGGAAGAGTGTAATGCCTCTGTTTCCTCACCTGTCAAAAACCATCCTGAAAGATGTATTTGCTGAGTTTCAAAAGAGAAGGTAATAGCTTGGTGCTTGGGAAAAAATCAACAGAGAACAGGAGGGGAATTGAAGTTCATCTTGGAAATAGGAGGTCACAGGGCCTGGGCCAGGGCCAGGCAATGTGGACAAATTACCAAAAAGAAGGCTTCCTGGGTTTGCTTTGAGAGGTTCCACCACGTTTGAGCAGAACGGGTGATGAGCTGGAAGATGTGTGTACATTTCCAGGAGAAGAGGACTTTATAAACGGAGAGCCATTTGGATGTGATGAAAAGAAAGTAATGGAAAGACCCAAATGCATTACACTGCCAGGTTTCAGGGACCAGAAAAGAAAAATAAACCAGGGAAAAGAAAAATAAAACCCAGAAACAGTACCCTTCAATAAAACAGGTTTTTCTGGTGAGTCTGAGTGCTGAGGAAATCTCTAGGAAATATTAAAATATATGACCTAAGCTTGCCTCTCCTTGGTTACATATACCATGTCATGCAAGGGACTATGATTTATTTCCATGAAAGAAGTTATAATGTCACAGTGCTACATTATGATGTCATCCAGGGTCCCTGAGATCCCAGACCAAGAGAGAGCTCTTGTTTTGAATAGAAATATTCTGCTAATGAAGAACTTTTGGCAGGGAGAAGAAAGCCACTCCAAATACAATAAATGCAGGAGACAGCAGGCCAAATTCTGCATGGAGATCTTGAATATTCTACAGGGTATTCAGCCAAAGCCTGTCTCTTAGTTTTTCAGTAATGATAGATGACAAGGCCTGGGGTAAAAATAAACCCACTTTCAGTGTTGTTCTGGCTGATTCAGTGGGAAGCAACATCATTAACCTTTAGGAGACTGGGGAGATGTTTGAGATCTGGAAGCCTAGGGCTCTCTGGGGACAGGACTGGGGAAGGTTAAGGGGCTGTAGAGTAGTCAGGTCCAGGATCCTCACCTCTTTGCTTAGTTCCTGTGTACATTTCATTAGGAGAAAGGCTCTTGCCTAGATTGATAATTTAGACAGCATTTTAAATGTGTTGTTTTAGGCCCTAAATGCATTAGGGAGTGCACCTGTACCATCAAGAATATAGTGAGTGTCCAGTGGGCACAACCTGGTTTGTGGGCATCTGAAGTATAAATTCCATAGATCTCAGTTGGAGAGCCCTGGGAGAAGCAGTTGGGCCAAGGATACCGAGAAGCACTTAGCTACACTGGGTAGATAATTTCTCCTCAGCTTCCCTCTGTCTTTAGAAACACTTGGAGAAGTGGAAGAATCACAGCTCAATCATGGCCCTTTGTACACCTAAAGGAGAGCCCCTCCCCCTCCTCCCCCTCTTCCCTTTCCCCTCTTCCTCTTCGTCTTCCTTCTCCTCCTCCTTCTTCATTACAAACCTAGCATGTTTGAGGCCCTGGGATTACTCCCCAGCATCTATCTATCTATCTATCTATCTATCTATCTATCTATCTTATCTATCTATCTATGTACCATTTATCTGTCCTATCATCATTAGTTGAAAAGCTACACATCACTTTCCTTTATACAAATATTGGTTTTCATATATAGATCTATGGTTTGAGTAGAAAACCATGCTTCCAATGATAGAGTTTAGAAGTTTTGTTTTAAAAGAATTAATGCCTATAAAGCCAGGGAACTCTTAGGGGAAAATGTATTGGCAAGGTCTTGCTGATTGATAGGTTTTCTTCAGTTAGAAAACCCCTGCTAGAAAAAATGATCTTGAAACATTCTGAGATTATTTGCATCTAATAAAAAAAAGCACCCATCTAGTGGAAGGATTGTGGGTGGATGTGATTTAGTAGGATTTTTTTTTCTCTTTTGAAACCATTCAGTGGTTATAGGTGGGGCTCTGGCCATGAGAGATTTCATGAAACCATTCATTTTATAAGCCAGGCAGAAAACAAAGAGCCAGATGTGACAGCTATTTTTAAAAAGTTCCAGACTATTCATACCTTATGTTTATCTTCTGTCTTTCTTGTGAGAAGTTCAAAGTGCTTTGTATATGTACCTCATCCATCCTCAAGTGTTTACCCCACTTGAAGAAAGGATGGAAAAATGCCCCGAGTCAGGGAGTGTGTTAGATGTTAGATGGGACTTTGGTTATTTTATTCTGGTCAACACATTGCTCTAGTTTGTACCCAGTATTTACGGCACCAACACTGGGACATGGCAAGATGCCTTTCACCTAAGTTTTGAGGGAGTTTTGTGCTAAAACAAAACTCCCTCAGTTGTACCCACTCATTTCAGTCTATCCTGAAGGCAAAAGGGGGAGCTGCACAAACATATGGTTCTCACCAGACCAACAGACAAAGCAGACTATTTCTTGTCTGTTTCTGGCATCAGACTCCTTGCAAAGTCCTTTACACCAGTGTACCAACCTGCTCACCAGTGACACAATTCCAGGGCACAGCTCTATGGAGCTGGAGTTAAGATTCATAAATAGACCTTGGTTGTCTCAGAGCCACTTGTGCCTCTAGGGATGTCCTACTAGTAGATCACAGTTTGTAATCCTGGCTAACTGGACTATCTTTGGCATATCCTTAGAACTTTACCCCAGACCTTGGGATTCCTTAATGATTAGAAATTGAAATCCAGTACTAACATCCAAAGTAGGAAGCAACCCTGTGTTTTTTTTCTCTGAAGGTCTGAATCCTTCAAAGGTGTTCAGGGTCCTTTTGAGGCTAAGACTGTAGGGTAAGAAGAGGAACCACAGGCTCATACAGTCCCTATGGGGGACAGAATCACCACTGCACATGGGCTGGGGTGTTGCTACGTTTTCTATCACTATGGGTACCAGGAATTGAGAACCTTGCCCCTGCCAGGTCGGGGCTTGTGCCACTGAGCTATATCCCTAGCCCCCAGTAGGGTTCATTGAAATACCCAAATATTTTAATTTTTGGACACATATGGTGTAATGGCTGATACATTTTATCAACTTGAGTTAGAAGTTTAACTAAGTGACTCAGCAGGGGCCAGTGTCCTTACTTTGTAAATATCCTGAGCCTGTGCAAGAAGAGGGCATGGAGATGATGTGAGTGCTAAACCCACCCCACGGCGGCTAGGGTAGCACCCATGTTTATAGTAACACAATTTGTAATAGCTAAATCTTGAAAATAAGCCATTAATTTTTCTATGTCCAGTGTCTATTTCAAAGTATGAGTTCAACAAATGTCTCACAGAGCAGCGAAGGCACTCAGAAAGGTAGAAGGACATAATTAAGGTCAGCATATCCATTTTAGAACTCATAGTCCTGAAATCCCCAGATATACTGGCACTGGTGATTGGCCATTCCTGAAAGGTGTTTGTTAAGATTAGTTTCTTTCCTTGTTTCAGCATTACTTGTCTGTAGTTCAAACGGAAAGAGAAGGAGAGAAGGAGAGAGGGAAAAAGATGAGATTTTGGAGAAAACTTTTGAGGATAATTTTATTTGAGATTGTTGTGCTTGTTTATATGAAGCTCTGGCTCTACTTATATGAGAAAGCATATTTGTTGATGTGGTGCCTTGAGTTTTTATAAATGGATTTATGCACGTTATCAATTGCACCTCTCTTGGCCGATTATATACTATTAAGTTCCAAGATTCTGTTTCAGTGTCTGTTGCAATTGAAGTAAAATTCAGCTCTGGATAGAGAATCAGGAGAGATCCTATTTTTGTTTGGGTTTAGTTCCCCATATAAGAAGTAGCATATTTATTGTTACACTGTCCTTAATTTTACAAATGTGTCTGTGCATACTGTCAAATGCACCTCATTGAATTGTTAAGAACAGACTCTGAATTCTAATATGAACTGACAAGATTGTGTTTCAGTGTCAGGAGCAGAAGTACAATGCTCATCTGAGAGAAAGTCAGGAAGCTCTGCACTTTTTTCAGGCCTAAGACAGACAGATAGAGGCTAATGTCCTCTGTGTGAGTACCCACGGGGCAGTAGCGGTGTTCACTTAGAAATCCTTTGAGGTGTGAGAAAAAATGAAAGTAAAAAAATAGTTTGGGTAATAAAAATGTATGTCTTAGTGGAGATTTAACAGTCATTTGATCCTATTATTTTGACTCCTATTTATTAATCAATTTATTTATTTACAGTCCTGGGGATTGAATTCAGGGCCTCATATATGCTACACAAGTGCTCAACCACTGAGCTACAGCCCTCTTTACTTTTTATTTTATTTTTTAAATTTATTTTAAAAATAAAGGAAGGAAAACATATTAACAAATGGACATCCATTTGCAAAATAGCATAAGAACAATATAAACAATAGAGAGTTACAGACAAAGTTGTAGGAAATTAACAATGGTCGTTTTATGACATATTGATATCTTCAAAGTGGTTTCTCAGGAAAACAAATAGAGACATGCAATATTGATCAAACAAGTAATCATTAATTATTCTTTTCAGTAAAGCAAGAGAAGACAGTAGTACAACTACATTAACTATCCTGTATATATACATACATACATACATACATGCATAACTTCCCTTCCTCTTTACTTTTTAAAAAATTATTTTTACATTATGGTGGACAGCTATTGTATTTGTCTGTTCAATGTCAATTTCTCCTCTGTCTGGTAATAGCGTCCCTGTTTTCCTGATGCTGTTTATTTCACTAAGATTTGACGGTTGCAATATGGTGTAATGGTTGGCAGAATTCTCTGGAGCAAGTTGCTTCTGTTTCATTGACTTGTGCTACATGACCTGTGGTATGCTACTCAACAAGTCTTAGTCTCCTCCACTAAGGAATGGGAATAGCTACCACCATTAAAGTCTTATATCACAAGTTGTTTCCTTGGGTGTGTGTGTGGTGCTGGGACTTGAACCCAGCATCTCGTGCATGCCAGGCAAGCACTCTATTATCGAACTACAGCTATAGCCTTCTTTGGTGACTGTAGATACTGGTTTTTTCAGCAGTCTTGGCTATAGAAAAATCTACAATATGCTGATATATTTTTCCAACATACATGATTTGACTTTTTCCCTGAAAAAACTGAAGGATGATTTCTTTGGAGATAAGATTGTTTTCTGCAGACATGTCTTGATATTGGTTATCCTCCCTCCCTAGTCCTTTTTCGCCTTCCTCCCTCCCTTCTTTCCTCCCTTCCTTTTTCTTTTTTGCACTGCTGGTGATTGATTCCAGAGCCTCATACATGCTAGGCAAATGCTCTGCCACTAAGCTATATTCCCTCAGCATTTCTGTTTGTTGGTTTGTTTTGAGAAAGGGAATTGCTATATAGTGCAGGCTAACCTTGAACTCACTATGTAACCCAGGCTGGCCTCAGACTTGCAGCAGTCCTCCTGCCCCAGCCTCCTTAGTGCTGAGATTACCGCTACGCGGGAGTGCAACACCACACCTGGATTTTGGGTTTTTTAATTGGAGGAGTTCTGTAAAGGCTTTGTGGCTAGCCAACCTTGATTTTTCATCATCTTTCAATGAGATGTATTTCTTCATGAACAGTTATGTGTGAAGAGATTCATGCAACTCCAGCCTAGATGGACTTCTTGAATCACATTTAGTTTCTTTATGAACCACATTTCTTGATTGAAATTCTCTTTAGTCTCTACCTCTTGCAGTAGAGATATGAAACGCTCATACTGAAAGCCTCTTTCCTTGTTGCCTCACAGACAGGCTGCTTTTTGCAAGGCAACAGAGCTGTGTGATGCTCCAAGTAGGTGTGCTCTTCCTCGGTGTTAATCTAGTGCACACCGGCGACAATTTCTGTGAACCATCAGTGTACAGGAAATGTGCTTTAGTCACTCCTCCTATTTCTACCAACTAAGTGTACAGTTTAAGATGCCAACAGTTTTTTCTTTCTACCTTTGTCAGAAGAGGCCCCTCACCTGAAGTGTTGTTAAACAATCCATTTAATGGTTAGGATGAAGCTCAACAAAAGGAAATGTTTCTCCTTGTTGAAATTTAAGCAATTTTTTCCTGTAGGATATAGTTGTGCATGTGTGTATGTATTTTACCAAATAAAATATTTTGATCAATACATTTTTGGGCTAAGGAATGCTTATATTTTTAGAGATAAAGTAATGATATATTGTTTTTATCATATGAAAAGCTACTGATTTGGGAATCCTAAAAATCATTTAGTTTATGTATCATTTTCCCTTCTACAAACTGTCACTTATACATTCAGGCAGATACAATGCCTTACACACAAACTAAGTGGCAGACCTGGGACTTTCTGGACTTCTAGTTCTTTCCACCACCCCTACATGCCTTCCTGGCTTATCACTTCAGGTATGATATGCTAAAAAGAGGAAATTTAGAACATTTCAATTTAATCTGTGCATCTGCTATAGGCATTCATTTTCTGCACACCATCTGCCCACACTGAACATGGGCTACACGGGCATGACCTGTTGGCAGCAGTGTTGGCTGGAGAGGAGCTTGATGTGTGTACAGCTCATACTTTTTGATGATGGGTTATTAAAGTGCCTCTTCTTTGAACTCTTTACAAAGGTTTAAGGGCTTTAAGGAAATAGAAAGACTTTGAACCTCTGTTAGAATTTGTTACTATAACAAATACCTGATGGCACAGGCCTATAATCTCAGCACTCTGGAGGCTAAGGCAAGAAGTTTCAAGTTTGATCCCAACTTGAGCAATTTAGTGAATTAGTGATACCCTCTCTTAAAAACAAGCAAATGATAAAAGACAACCTGAGGAGTTGATGGTATAGTTCAGTAAGAACACTGAGTTCAATCCCCAACATTCCCCCCAAAAAGCCCAAAATATAAAACGTCTGAGATAATCAACTTACAAAGAGGAAAGATTGATTTTGGCTCACAGATTGGAGGTCTGGGTCTGTGACAGATTGCCCTGTGATGAGGCCGCACATCATGACAGAAGCATATGACAAAGCTAAACTGCTTGCCTCATGGGTAGGTAGTGAAAAAAAGGAAGAAGGACCTAGGTACCCCAACCCCCTTCAAAACACAACTCCAATGACTTAACTTCCTCTCTCTAGCCTCCTCCTTTTTAAAAAAAGTTTCTGTTTTCATTTGTGCACATTTGCTGTGTGTAATGATTACAGTCACTGTGGGGAGTTGATCACATACACAATACATCTTAATTCCTTTTTCTTCCCCTCCATCTTGTGGTCCCCTGCCCATGTGCATAAGATCTGCTTCCCTGTTCCCATTATCTCTCTTTGATTTTGCTCTTTATTTATATTTTGGGTTTCTCATATAAAAGAAGCCATGTGGTATTTAAGGTTGTGTATCTGACGTATTTCACTTAACATTATGGTTTCAAGGTCCATCTATATTCCTAAAAATTATTCAAATTGATCTTTTATGGCAGAATAGTACCCCATTGTCACATTTTCTTTATCCATTCACCTGCTATTGGACATTTAGGCTGCTTCCAAGGCTGCTAGCAATTATGAGTTCTGTTTTTATAAACATGGGTATTCATGCATCACTGTAATGTCTTTAACTCTGTGAAGATACCTAGAAGGAGGATAGCTGAGTCAGATGAAATCTCTAGTGTTAGTCTTTTGAGGAATCCCTATACTGATTTCCATAATGGTTGTACTAGTTTACATTCCTATCATGGGATCTTTGGGGGACCTTAACATTTAAACTATAGCAGAGCCTAAGCTTTTAGCCTCTCCAGCATTTGTTATTATTTGATTTCTTGGTAACAGCCATAATTTCTGGAGTAAGGGAGACTCTCAGTGTTGTTTTAATTTGCATTTTTCTAATGCAGGCCCTACCCCTTAAAGATTTCAGTACCCCTCAAGAGTGCAACGCTATCATGGGATCTTTGGGGGAACTCAACATTTTAGCTATAGCAGAGCCTAAGCCTTAGGAATCCATAATATCTGAAAGTGATTTTTGGAGTAGAATTGTTAGGGAACAGACAGCTTTTCATCAAGAGGTAATAGTTTATTGGCAATGAAGTTAAGGGTGGAATATAGGAAGAGAGTGGTAGCTATCACCTGCTCAGTTTATCACATGGCAAGTTGGAGGAGTGGTCAGTTGCCAGGCAGGGGCCCTCTACACAGAATTGGGAAGTTCACAGGGCAAAGGTTTAACCATTCTTAGGGAATATGTGTGTGGAGACTTTGTTTTCTTATTGCAATTTCCAAACAAGAGCATTTATTTATTTATTCATTTATTTATTGAGACAGGGTCTCACTGTGTAGTCCAGGCTGGCTTTGAACTCACTATGCAGCCCAAGCAGGCCTTACACTCAGCCTCTTAAGTGCTGGGATTACAGGCGTGTACCACCAGATCTGACCAGGAGCTTTTACATGGGGACTGGTAAGAGAGAAATGATCAAAATATAGCCAAAGTGAATGTCTTTGGCATTTCTATCTTCTTTGGGTCATGGGATCCATTCTTCTCAGCATGACACCTCCAAATCCCCATTACAAGTTTTTTCTAGTTCAGCTGAGAACAGCTTATTACTGTTGAATGAATATTGTTACAGACTTTGTGAAAGAAAACAAACTCTTTAAAGCATTTTTCACCAGTACAGAAAGTATCTAACAGTGACATTAATTTCCTGCCTCCCTCCTGTCTGCAGACTGAAATCAGGGTCTCCCACATATAGCACCACCAGCAAGTGCTCTACCAGGGAGCTACATTGCAGCACTTTGTAAACTTTGAGACAGGGTCTCACTAAATTGCACAAGCTGGCCTTGAATTTACCATCCTGCCTCAGCCTGCCAAGTAGCTGGGATTACAGGTATGTGCTCTCATACCTGACCTCTGTTTCATTTATTTATCCATCCCAACATATCATTACAGAATGGTCACCATGTGTAAACTACTTTGTCATGTGCTAGAGATACTCTGGATGAGAACATCAACATGTTCCTAATGGAGCTTACAGCTTGGCAGGAAAAGTCATGCTACAAAGCTGTGTCAGATGTCACTTCTAGTCCCTTCAACTTTCTGCTCTAGTAAAACTGTCTCTTTTCGGTAGACAGAAGGGAACAGGGGAATGCGGAGAGAAAGAATGACTATGAATGAGCACTTTCGCTCTGAGTGCAAGAGCCCAGGCTGACAGTTGTTTTCATGAGCACCGAAGCCTGTTGCTTAAGCAAGAGAGTGACAATAAAACAGGGGAAAGAAAAGAGAAGAAAACAGTGGGAGCAAAGGAAGGAGAAAGAAAAGACAAGAAGATGCTGACGGAGGGCCATGGGAGAGTGTCAGTTGGGATCTTAGTGGACTTCTGCTCTGGCTCCCACTGTAGATACTGCACAGCCTTTGACAGACATTACTACTTCGAGGTGCCCGCTGACAGGGAGGGTGTGCTGTCGGCCTTGGGCGTGGTAACATGCCCAACTCTGAGCCAGGTTCCTTAGTAGTGCACAGTCTTGGAAACAGATGTTGTGGGTTTAGTTTGTATTTCTAACAGCAAGTATAGTCATGCAGGCATAATAACAGTCTGAGGGGGGTCCATGAGATGATGCTGGAGTTGAAAAATACCTATGCCTAGTGACCTTCTAAGTGTCAAATCTTATAGCACAACCCATTACTCACGTGTTTGTGTTGGTGGTATAAACACACCTACAGTGCTGCCTGTCTTTTAAAGGTATTGCACATACAATTATGCATAGTATGTAATACCTGATAATCACACTAGGTGATTTATGTATTTACTATACAGAACTTTTTATCATTATTTTAGGGTGCGCTCCTACTTATAAAAATTACTGTAACACCATATGCTCATATTATTTCATGTTTACCATGTCTCTCAGTTGCATCATTTTCTCTTGTGCTTAAGGTTTTGTTCATTATTTTCTTATGGCCCTGGGAACAATGGGCCACGTACAGTCTCTCTGTGCCACAGACTATGTGTGTGGCAAGTGGTACCATCCGGATGTGTGTGAGCCCTATGAAATGTTCAGTCATCTAATCCCGAATTCCTGGGACGTGCCTCAACCCTAAAGTGGTTTATGGCTCTACCCCATCATTTGATTTTTCTCAGATCACAGAGCCACGAGCTGACAGTCTCCAAAAGATGGGAAACAGCATGGAAGTAGTAGGGATGCTGAGGTCAGGCAGGCTGACCTTGTTGTCCTTGGGGGTCAACAAGGAGGCCAGGGAAGATCAGTCAGCCCGCATCCAACCTGTCAGAACCAGGCAGAGATGCTGAATGAAGTTTCCTTTTCTGAAAGCAGCTTTTGTTTTCATTTTATGGGGAAACTGGAACAGTCCTGGGAAAATGGGACAGGTGTCCCTAGTCAAGAGACAAGGCTATTTACTCAACTTGCATAGGACCCCTAAGGGAAAGAGAGTCTTGGTAGAAAGAAAAACTAAAATTTTCCTATCACGAGGCCATCACTGCCAGTTGGGGACTAGGGGACCAACACATGGGGTGTCCTCTGACTGGTGGAGCCTGGAGGGCATGGGTCGGAAGGCCACTGTTCTCCCTGGAGATGGGAGGTCCGAGGGAATTCTCTGGGTTTTCACCAGCCTCTAGGTGTTTTGAGGTATATGCCCTGCCCCAGGTATCCCACCAAGGGAGCTGCGGGGGCGGTAAAGGAGAGGCAACTCTCCTCCAAAGGAGGTGTGGGGCTGACACCTACACTTTCTACAGAGTCTCTGGATCGGCCGGCAGCAGAGTGCAGAGAGGTGAGGGGAGGAGCCCGGAAGGGCCCCGCGTGAGCCGGAGCAGGGCAGCCCGAGCCGTCAGCATCCTCCAGGCCCGGGAGCCCTGGAACCTCCGGGAGTTCAGTTTCCCGAGGCACGCGAGGTAGCAGCTGGCTCGTCCTGCGCGTGCCCGAGCCCAGGGCTCCCTTGCTGCCTCCTCGGCGGTCCCGAAACTGACGTGAGGCCCATTTTGGTGCAATGCGAATTAGCTCCAGCCGCCGAGTCGGAAGGGGGCTCCCCTTCTCTGGGCACGCTCGCGGGGACCCGGGTGTGAGACCTGAGTCCACGCCCACCGACCTTAATCCCTGTGCGGCCCATCGCCATAACAACCGGCCCCGGCTAGCCCAGCCCCGAGGGCCCGAGACTAGGAAGGCGCCCCGCCCCAGGCGCCCCGCATCCGGCAGCCGCGCGCCCCCGCCCTGCGCGGCGCCTACCAGCGCCAAGCAGAGGCGCCCCCTCCCGCCGGAGGAGGGAAAGCCCGGGCGCCCCCCGCCTGCACTTTGTAATTAAGCTCCCCAAGAGCCAGGGCTCCCCCGCGCCCGGCGCCCGGCACCTGTCCGGGTCCCTTGCACCTGCCCTCGCCCGGCTCCAAGGCGCGCGGCCGTCGCAAAGCGTGGCGGGGTGGCCAGGGCTGCTCCCCGTGCCCGCGCGGGCTCCCGGGGAGGGGCGCAGGACATCCCCGAAGGCGGCCGCGCGGGAGGCGGGAGGCGGGAGGCGGCTGGGACGCGCGGGAGGGCGGGGAGCCCGCGGGAGGAGGCGGGCGCGGGGAGGGCGCAGGAGGCGGCAAGAAAGTAGCAGAAAGTGAGGCTGTCAGGCAGAGGAGCCCGGGAGCGGCGGCGGCAGGAAGTCTGTGCCCGAGCCCGGCAGAAATAAGAGCTAGGGAGGGACCGCGGCGGCAGCAGCGGCGGCGCCGGCGAGAGCGAAAGAGGAAACTGCAGAAGAGGAAACGCTGCGGCAGCCCCGCGCCCGCGGCCC
>NW_004955462.1:391234-527577 GCF_000276665.1 Chinchilla lanigera
CGCAGTGCCCGTCTGCCATGGCCCGCGAGAACGGCGAGAGCAGCTCGTCCTGGAAAAAGCAAGCCGAAGACATCAAGAAGATCTTCGAGTTCAAGGAGACCCTGGGAACGTAAGTGGGCGCCGGGAGGGGAGGGTGGAGGTCGCGTGGCGGCGGCGGCTGCACCTTGGTCTGCTGCCACCGCTGCCACCGCTGCAGGAACCGGCTCGTCGCCGCGCGCGTCCTCATTGTCCCGTTCTCGCTCCACAGAGCCCCCGCGCCGCCCCCGCGTGGGTCAGCGCTCTCCTCCGCGGTGCCTCCGCTCCTGGAGGGGGAGGGGAGCGCTGGGCTCTCGGAGAGCAACCCACGCGGGCGGGCGACTTCCCACTTGCCCGCCACCGCCGCCCTCGCCACTGCTTTCTCCCCACGCGTGACTGTGGGCTGAGCATGCTGGAGATCGCTGTTTACTGTGTGTGTTTACTCACTGTGCGCCTGTGGACCAGAGACGTGGTCACGGGAAAATTCAGTCTTTTGGTCATTCCTGTTTCTGCGGTTAAATCGGGTATTCACATGAAATTGACATCCGCAAGTCCTAGGTGTGGGAAGGACTTTGAGGAGCCGCGCGATTGTGGAAGGGAGAGAAGAATTTCGCAGAGCTCGGGGGCACATGTAGGCAGAGGAACATCTGAGTGTGTGTACATTTCGCGGGGGCTCGTGTCCCGCGACGGCCTCAGGGGCTTGCTGCACTGGCCGTGCCTCCGGGCTGTGTTGAGAGGCATACTGAGGGCTGCGTCTCGTGAAAGCAGAAACTGTCAGAGGTGGACTCAGTGCACCAAGCATGTGCTGCTCCGTTCGGCTGCGGTTCCCTCCCTGCCCCGAGTTGGTTTTTGTTTTGGAGCGTCTCAGAAAGGTAGAGGGGCTAATAGTGAAAGAGAACTCGACACTGCAGAATGAATCAGAAGTTCAAGTTATCCACCTCCCCCGTGATCGGTAGGGATTGTAGCAGTCAGCCTGGGTCAGGGAGCTGTTGATTAGACCAGGAAGAAAGAGGTGTTCATGGATAAATCAGAGTGTGGATGGGCGCTTGCTTTCCTTCCTTTTCCCTCTACCGTTTCTGCGGTTGCCTTGCTTTTCCAGAACCCCGTTTTCAAACCCATTTTGCCTGTGCTCAGGGTCCACTGCAGTTGTTAGTCATTATCCTCTCTCCACCCCCACATCTGCAGTGGGTCTCCCGGAGAGAAGTTGTGAAGGTGGCATTCCCAGCCTAGCCGGCTTCTGATTCCTGGGAAAGCTGGCGTGCCCAGGACAGGACTAGGGTCTCCCAGTTGTGGCTGCTGGGATCCAGGGAGGGCACCTGTGGGTACTGACTTGCTAATTATTGTTGAAATACAATTAGAAAACAGTTGTTTTTGTTTTGTTTTTTTTTTCTTTTTTTTTTTAATAAAGTGGGGTTTCCTAGTTAAGGGCTGGTTTTGGTCAAAACTTTTGAAACCTGTCACTAGGGTTTATTCAGCTTCGGGGTTATGAGACACTGGGGTCTGAGATGCTGAAGTTACAGGGAAATAAGGGGTTTTATCCTGTGTGAATGTGTCCCTCCTCATGGCTTTTACCCGCCGAGGCCCTTTGCCTGCAGCCTCTTGGCAGGTTGATGCAGTATCTCTGGACTGACTCCTGCTTCCTGGAAGAGTAGTTGCCACTCGGCTGCACATCTGCAGTAGCCCGGCTGCTGGGGCTCCACTGAGTGGCTCCTGCTGTAGCTGGCTGTTGGGGTCACTGCAGTGGCTTCCACTTCTGGGAAGGATGGGGAACTACCTTCTGACTCTACAGCTCCTTCAATTCTGGTCCCATTCTGGTGAGCTCTGGGTATGAGTCTCTTCTAGGGTATCAGAGAGTTGCCTTCTGCCCTGGAAATTATGGTTTGCAAAGATACTTTCCACTGTAGTGCTGGCAGGGGTCCTGGAAGAGTGTAAGTTATACAATAAAATGACCAAGTTCTTTTTACTCATTGACATAATTGTATGGTAATCATGGTAACATCCTTCAGTGTATACCAAGTACCCAGTGTTTGTTCTAAGTGCCTTCTGTGTATTACCTCATTTAAATATCGTGATAACCTTATGATGCAGATATTTACTGTGATCCCAATTGTCAGATGAGAAAACTAAGGCAACAGAGAAGTTACGTGACCTGCTGACCATTAAGTGATGGAGTTGTTGTGAAAAGCCGGGCAGAACCTTTGATAATACATATAGGGGTGAGCCACTTTGTAATGGCAGATGATGAATAATAATTTGACTTGGGCCTGGGATGTGGAATTCAGTGACACAGCTCTTGCCGAGCATGTGTGAGGCCCTGTGCTCCACCCCTAGCATTGAGAAAAAAAATAAAGGGCTTAATTTTAATATTTGGAAAGCTAATTTTAACACTCATGTAAATAGAACATAATTATGGGATAATCTATTCTCTAAATGTGTAAGAATTTCAGAGCTTTTGGATTATCAGAGTCATTTTGTCCCTGGGACTTGCTAGAAGTGTTTCCAAGTTGAGGATGTCTGTTTTACCTGGGCCAAGTCTAGCAGCCTCAGCCTGAGTCTCAACATGGAGCTCACTTCCTGTCCTTTCAGGTGGGTTTGGAGCCAGGCTTTTCTGTCGTTTGTAATGAAGTCCAGCATGAATCAAAAGCATCCATAATTACAATCGGTGTTCATTTCAAGAGCACTCTGTGGTTCCCCTCATGTTGTTCGTCACACCTTTACCATATGTCTTTAAAATCCTAAAGCAGGAAAGCCCAGCAAGAACTGAGGCCATTAGCTTACAGTCTTAAAACTCTTTTGAAATAAAACATCATAAAACCAGGGAGGATTAGCACTGCCAGGCTCTGGAATCTGATACTTGGCTGCCTTCCCCAAGTGTCTTCCTAGTCTATTAGGACACTTACTGTTGGATGTTAGGGTCAGGTGTGTTAGTTGGTGTGGTCAGAGGGACCTTACTGGAGTGCAGAGGCCTGGGACGCGGGAAGATTGGCCTACGAGGTGGAAAAAGATGGAGGAAGCAGAGGGCAGCAGAGGGGAAACGATGTGAGTTGTGGTTTGGGGCTGGGTTGTCTGATGAATCTCTGAGGAAGCCTCAGGGAAAGAGCTGTCAACCTGGGGCTTCACTTTAGCCTCTTTTGAAAGAGAATCCCAGAACCTAACCATATCTCTGAATTAGGTAGTGAGACTTAATTATTGTTTATTAATCAACAACATGTTTCAGATCCTTGGCACACAATGAAAGCAAATAAATGTTGTGTAACAGCAAATTAGGGATGGTAAACATTCTGTTGACGCATTTTGCTGGGATGTTCAGGCCTTCTCTGCGGTAGGTGTCTTTCATTGATTTCTGAAGCTACCACAAAAACCTAACATGTACAGCCTCGATCAGTGTGTCGATGGGGAGAAAGCTCTCTATGGTGGCCAGAAAGTGCCCTAGACCTGTGCAAGTGTGCCTGCAGTTTCCAGCCAATGAGATGCATGTGAACAGGGCAGGCCTTAATGCTTGGCATCACCAGAATGGTTTTTCCAACTTGGAGGATGGGAAGTGGCATATCCTAGGAAACAGATCTCCATCTCTGCAGAGTCTGAATACAGGTGGTTCACAGAGACTGAGCATTTGAAGTGTACTGTCTATAGGTGGCTGGCCTGGGTCTGGTTCAGCTCCTAAGGGGTTGTGTGGCTTGTGTCGAGAAGGGGTATCCTGTGTGCCTGAGAGAAGCTTGTTTGGGTTCTCAGGGACATAGTTAAGACTGTGCAGGAGCGTAGTGAATCAGCTCCAGACCAGCTGCCCTATCCTGCGAAGCATCAATGGCAACTAAATGTCTGCTGAGTGCTGCTTTAGAAAGAGAGCAAATGGCCATTTCTGTGGGGCAAGCCTTGTCCTTTGCTGCCTGTCTCATACTTACACTTATTTTGAAATTGCTCACTGAATACACCTATTGTCTTAAAGTCAGTATAGGAGACAGACTCAACTTTTCTCTTTTGGGATGGTGTACGTAAAAGGAAGGAGAGAGAATGCAAAACTACTGGAAGCATTTGAATATTTAGGTGGCTGATTTAATTGTATTTTTTGTGGAATTACTCAGAATTTTAGCATCTATGAGAAGCATTTGAAAGAACATTACTAAGAGAAAAATAGGGATGGGAAGCCTTAGGTTTCTACCTGAAGATGTCCCTGCTGTAATCACTTTGAATTTCTTCTTGTCTAGAGACATGATATTAATTCAACCTCTCAGATATTTAAAAAGATTTCTGGAACACCGGCTCCTTGAGCAAATAGGCAAGAATGCCTGCTCTCCTAGGGCCTCCATTCTGGTGAGGAACCAGAACATAAGAAAGATGAAGAAGTAAGTGATGCACGTTTGTAAGCGCAGCGTTCTGGGAGGCTGAGGCAGGAGGATCATAAGTTTGAGCCCAGCCTGGGCAAGTTAGTGAGACCTGTCTCAAAACAAAGGAGCTGGGGATAGGGGCTCAGTGGTGGAGCACTCTTGGGTTCTATCCTCAGTCCTAGGGAAAAATTTGGGGGAGAAACATTGGAATTGGAGGGATGTAAGCCCTTCAGATGATCTGACTTAGGCTTTTCACGCTCCCTGGTGCTGCTGTGTCGAGAACAGACTGTTGGAGTGAAGAGCAGAAGCCAATGCAGTGATTGGGTGACAGATGATGGTGCCCTAGGACGTGAAGGCAGGTGTGCAGATGAGGAGAAGCGACTGGATTCTGGATCTGTTTTGGAGGTAGAGCCAGTAGGATTTGATGGTGGGCAGGACATGGGGTGTGTGATTCTCCAGAGTTTTGGGATTGCAGGGCTGGTGTGTCAGCTGGTATTGTTCAGCACGTCCAGGGATTTTCTGAGCACCTGCTCAGCCTGAGTGTTAGGGGCTGTGGACTGCATTCCAACAGCGGTTTCTAGGGCAGACTCACAGCCTGGAGGTGTCTCTGCCCTCCTGGTGAGGGGCTCTTGCATTTCAGGTGAAGTTCAGGGCAGGAAGAACTGGGACTGTGTGAGAAGATGCTATTTTGTGCTTTTCGAATGCCATCATCACAAGAGCTAGATCACTGTGGTAGGTGGACCGATAACCTGCAGCTCTCCCACTTGACTTAGGATTGTGTGTCCCAAACCTTCTGTGGAAAATAATGTAGAGTAAATACGGTATATTTGGAGAGAAAAAGCCAAAAGTTTTCTTGATTGAAAAAAGAGAACCAACTCATGTCCTTGACGAGTACAGTGGGATTGAGGGAATGAGACTCTCAGGTGGAGTTTCTGCCCAGAGGTGCTAGCGAGGACTGCTCCTAGGTCCCAATTTCTGGTTCGGATGTGCCAGCTGAGTGGAAATCATTAGGTTTGGCTGGTGTTTGGCGGGCATCTGTGCTCCCAGGGGAGCATTTCAGGGGTTAATTTGTTGAGTTTTTCTTTGGCTGAGTCTCCATAAATCTGTTTAATCTTTCCTTTCCCCAAACAAATCTCCTTAAATCCCCTTCAGTCTCTCTCCACCTGTTTTTCCTCTCTCCCCTGGGAGAGCTTAGGCATGGCTCCAGCTGGGAATTGTCACATTATTGGTCAACTTGCCTGAGGATGGTAGACTTAGCACCTCGGGGCCTCCATCATTACAGCACTGCAGATTTCTTGGGAATCATTAGGGAGCCCCAAGCACTCTGGGGACAAGTTTCTTTATTAATGGAGGAATAGCAGCATGTAGGTGGCCCACAGGAGCCTCATTTGCTAGACAGCAGGCCCAGGCTTCTTCGCTGACACTGCATGGCCAATTCAGTGCTGATGTGTTTAACCCAGAAGGTGGTGGGAGGTCACTTTTTCTTTGGGCTAGTTTTTTTTTTTAATTAGATCTCACTTTATTGTTTTAAAAGGTTCATTTTACAATATATGGATTATTCAAACTCCAATCTGACCAAGGGTAACCTCCGAATGGATGTTGGAGGTCAAATTCGTTCTGTGGCAGGCTACATTCATTCTGTGTTCAGCAATCAACTGTTTGTGTTGTAGTGTATTTCCTAAGACTTTCAGCAGGACTCCCAAAGGCAGGAATTCTGTCTGTTGGTTTACACCAAATCTTGAGGGTAAGTCTTTAGGGTGGTATATTTGCTAAAGCCAGGTTGGGGAGGCCATGGACTAGAACAGAAAGACAAATCCAGCACAACTGCTCATACTGTGTGCCTCTGTACAGGCCCCTTAGCTGAGATGGAGGTAGACGTGGATACCCCATGGGGTTGTTGTGAGGACCCAGTGATGTGTAGGAGGTGCCAGCTCCTTTCTGGGATTGAATAACAGGGACTGTCATTATGCAGTTGTTGCCTGCTGCAGCTGCAGTTGACTCCCCAAGAATATTCAGGGCCAGTAGCAGTGGGGAAGAACACGCCTGCATCTGTTGGAAACTGATTTTTGGAAACTCTGTTGCAAAAATGCCGACTGATGCATATTTCACTAAAATTGATGTAAGCAACCATGAAAAATTTTTCCTTCAGCCAGAGAACAATTGCTGATTGTTCTTCACACTTCAGTGAGTGGCCAAGAACCTATGTTTGACGGTTACTTGGGAATGGGTTCGAGTCCTGCCAGGCCCACTGTTGCCTAGCTGTACAGCTTTGGGTGAAGTATTTTACTATTATGAGCCCCATGTCTTGATCTGTAAGACATGGTAAAACTGGGTGCTGATCTGGGGTTGTGGTGAAGATGAAATGAGGGTGCATATGAACTGTGGGAGAATGGTGCCGGCTCGGGAATCCGCTTGGTAAATGCCAACTCTTTTGTTAGGTAGTTGGGTCCTGCTTCCTGGACACCACGTGCACAGATTTGAAGACTACACCGGGCCCTTCAACATTTGCTCCCAGCAAGTGGTGATTAGTTCATACCACGCCAGCATTAACCAGAAGACTCAGCCCAAAACGTCCTCTGGGCCAGCTTGTGTGCTGGAGTGACCTAGTTTGCTCTGTACCAGGGGCTCATCAGCTTTGCCTCTCTGCCCTTCTCCCTGCTCCCTGAGCTGGGGTTGAAAATCTGTCCCTGATCAGCTGGTGCCACTGTCTTCTCACTGCACAGCAGTCTGTATGCAGCAATGGTGGTCTTCCACCGCTCCAGCATGCTTTTGCTTTTTGCTGTGTTTCTGCTTGTTTGTTATTGAATGTTCTTTCCTCCCCTTCCATCTTCTCTTCTCTTTTTTCTTTTCTTTTCCTTTCTTTCTTATGTTTGCAGTGCTGGGGATGGTGCCCGCAGCACATGCATGCTAGGCAAGGGCTGTACCACTGTGTTACCTCACAGCCCTGAAAGTAATGTTTTGATTTGATGCCTCACGTTACCTACAATGCCTTTCTCTTGTGGATTTATGCCATTTAACACCTATACATACTGAATTTATTTTAATGTTAGAGTATTTTAGAATGGAAACAACTCTTTATGTATATCACACAGTGCACACAACAGTTTAAAAATCTGTTTATGAGGAGTTTTTGGATAGGAGGTGGAGGGTCTCAAAAAACTTTTAATTTCCCAGGGATGCAAGTATAACCCTTTGGAGCTGATTTACAAGTTGAGCAGGTCCTTCTGGACCTTTTCCATTTTAGCCCCTTTAGTGACCACAGTCTGGAGTCATGTTTTATGGAACCTCTATAACCATGCACTGCAGAATCTGCTCAAACTGAAAGCTGTTAATATTCTACTTGTTGAGAGAATCTATCTTTGTCTTTCATGACCACAATGCAGATCCCTGAAATTGCTCTTGCAATAAATTCGATTTGGTGCTATAGCAGAATCCTGAAGGTATCATATTAAATAAAACCTCGGCTCTTGATTTTCAAGTGGCACTCTTGCTTGCCTCCCTGTACAACGCTGTCCCATCCCACCTAGGCCCAGTGCTGTTGAGGGGAAAAAGGAGGAAGAAGGGAGAAGCAGGCTGCACCTCAGGCCATAAAACTTTGTCATTTTAGGAAACTTAAGATGGAAGGAAGAGCAGAAGCTGTATAAAACCAGGACATCTCATAGAGTGGCTGGCAGGCCAGTGTCCCTGCCCCCAAATCCCTGCCAATACAAGGGCTGAGAATTCTTTAACCTTGTAGTATGGTTTAAATGTGAAGTGTCCCCCAAAGACTTGTGTATTGGCTGGGCATGGTGGTGCACGCCTATAATCCCAGCACTTGGGAGGCTGAGGCAGGAGATTGCTGCAAGTTCCAGGCCAGTCAGGGCTACATAGTGAGTACAGGGCCAGCCTGAACTACATAGCAAGACCCTGCCTCAAACACCCTCAAAATTAAAAAAAAATAAATAAAAAGACTTGTGTATTGAAAGCTTGATCCCCAGTACTCATAGGTGGAGGACCCAGAGAGGAGACTAGATCACAAGAGGATAAATCCATTGATGAATTCACAGTGGAATGAGCTGTTAGGAGTGGGAGGTGATGGTTGGAAAGGTAGATTACTGGGACTATGCCTTTAAATGGTGTATCTGGTACATGTCCCCTTTCTCTCTCGGCCTTTCCCTTTCTTCCTGTTTCTGAGTCACGATGAATTGAGCACCTTTCCTTCATCAAGCCCTTCCAACATGATATTTCTGCCTTGTCATAGGCCTAAAGTGGTAGAGCTGGTATGCCATGGACTGAAACGTTTGAAACCATAAACCAAAGTAAATCTCTGCTCCTTTAAATTGACTTTCTCACATTTGGTCACAGTGATGAAAAGGTGACTGATACACTTTGGGAAAAAACAAAATGCTGAAATTTGCCTTAAAAGTTTAGAAATAAAAGCCAGGTGTGTTGTCACATGCCTGTGATCCCAGCACTCTGGGAGGCTGAGGCAAGAGGATCACAATCTCAAGCCCAGCTTGGGCAACTTAGTGAGACCTTGTCTGAAATTTTAAAAAAAAATCTGTGAGTGTAGTTCAGTGAGAGGGTCCTGGGTTCAATCCCCAACACTGCACCAACCAACAAACCTCCCAAAATGAGAAGGTACAAATACCTTGAAATAGATAAAAGTCTGCTGGTCATTTAGTATGTGAGTGATTTTGAAGTATTCCAATATTTAAAAGAAGTGTTTCAATGGGAGAGGGAGGGAGAAAAGGTAATTCTGGTCTTGGGACTTTTGGGGAAACAGAAGCTCACAGGGGTTGCAGGCTGGGGAGTTAAGGGCAGAGTGAGGCACATGGGACACTGCAGTGAGGTCTTGGGAGAAAGATCGCAACCCTTACAAACCTGGGAGTGGGGTGGTCCGTGCCCTGAAAAGGGTGGGTGCTGTGCTGTGACCACCTCTGGGATCTTTCCCTCCTCTCTCCTTTCCCTGCTCCACGCCCCAGGGCCGGGCCAGGTCTGTTACTACCATCCTCCAGCCACATCCTGCACTCTAGACTTCGTCTAGGCCAAGTAGGATCCTGGTTACCATGAAAATTCCCCCTTCCCTTCTGAAAGAAAATATACCTTAGAGAACAGCACAAATTTAAAATGAACTTTTGGAACTGATATTGTATATAAGTTGGGGACAGCCTGAATTTGGCAGTAATGTTACAAGAATCACGCTCCATGGATTCTTCTTGCTTGTGTTAGCATGGTCTGTAAAAATGGAGTTCATGGTCCTGGTAATGATAAATTTTTAAAAATTAGCTCCATGTTACCCTTTTAGCCTGTTGGTGATTGGGATATAGTAACAAGATTCCACATAATTTACACACACACAGATATATATATATGTATATGAAGGTTTCATATACAGACACATATACATATATACACAGATGTACATATATTACACACACATATATACAGAGATGTAGATATATTACACATAGATATATACACAGATGTACATATATACACATGTGTGTATGCACACATATACATATATACACAGATGCGCATGTATACAGACATATACATATATACACAGATGTGGGTGTATACACACATATATGTATGCACATACATACACATATATACAGAGATGCACATATATACACAGATGTATGTATATACACCAGTGTACATATATACACTGATGTACATATACACAGATGTACATGTATAAACATATATACATATGTACATATATACACGTATAAATGTAGACCTATATATTTGCTTTTGAGTGATTGTGGTTAAAACATTAAACTTGCCGTTTTAACCAGTTTTTGGTGCATAGTTTGGTTGGGAACATTCACACTGTTGTGCAGCTATCACCCCCATCCATTTCCAGAGCCGAGCCTCTGGAAACTGAGCCTCTAGACTCCTTAAACAGTAACTGCCCCCACCTCCCACCTGCTGGCAGTTACCATTCTCCTTTCTGTCTCTCTGACCCTCACTACTCTGGGGACTTTATGGAAGTGGAATCATGCAGTCTCTCTCCTTTTGTCTCTGACCTCTCAAGCATATTATCTTTTCAGGGCTCATTCATCTTGTAGCAGAGGGCAGAATTCCCTTTTTCTGGCTGAATAATATTCCATTGTATGAGTATACACAATGTGTTGCTTATCCATTCATTTGTCCACAGATACGAGTTGCCCCCACCTCTTGGCTTATTGTCACTATTGGGTTTACATGCATGGGGGAATAAATCTATCTTCAAGATCTTGTTTTCAGTTCTTTGGAGCACATACTCAGAAGTGTGATTGCTGGATCATCTGGTGGTTTGATTTTTTTTTCCAGGGAAGTGCTGTGTTTTAATTTTTGTGAGGAACTACCATACTGTTTTCCAGAGCTGTGTGGTGTTTTGCAGTTTGCAAAGTGGCTTTTTTGCAGACAAGATTCCTTCTGATTCTTCACACAGCCTTGTGAGTGAGCTTCCATTGTTGCCTTCATTTTAGAGGTGAGAAAACGGAGGTTGTGGAGGTTAAATGGTCCAGGTGAAATGCAGCTGAAGTGGCACATGGAGATCTGAGTGTCCTCTGACTCCTGATGTGGTGTTATTTCTTCTGTTTCATGCTGCATAAAACTGGTTAGTGGAGTTGATGGAATAGAGAACTACTGACTGATAAAAGGGAAAGAAAAGATGTATACATTCTGTGGGTGTATATATTCTGTCAATGTATACGTTATAATTAGGAGACCACATAGTCAGCATGTGCTGTTGCCCCAGCTTTTGAGGGAGGAAGCTCTGATTTTGTGTCCGTGGGTGTAAATACTCCCACATGGGCTGGTTACACACTCCCCAAAGTTTGATAACCTATTGCAAAATCCCTGAATTACCCTTTCTTGAGCAGGTGTTAGGAGCCTCAAGCTACCCCTAAAGGAAGAGGTCAGGAGGTTTCTACCTTAGTCCTAGCTCTGCCATTTAAGAACCAGAATCTTGATCTTATCATCTCTGGGTCTTGATTACTTTGTTTGTCAAGTGGGGATAATTATTTCTGGATTACACCTGCTCACATTACATACTTTTTATAAGTACTGAATGAGATAAGCCATGTCTAGTGCTTGCTGTATAGTGAGACCTAATACAAACAGAAGGTATTATTATCTTATGAAGATTATAGCTTCAAAAATACACCGTCTCATGAATATTAGCATCAGGTGAACTTTTTGAAACTTTGCTATCGCCTTTTGGGCAGGTCTTCCATAGAAGTTGGGTCATATGGTGACCTTAAATCTACAAGTGTTAATAAGCCCCACAAAGTTTCATAATATTTTTTATCTGGATCTATTCCGGTGTCATGTTTTTTTCATTCTCAGGATTTAAGTGATTGATACCTTAAGAAAAACTTTTAAAAAATTATACAGGCAGCATATCCTTCTAGTAGAGAATTTGAAAGATATGAAGGAGTATTCTCTTAGTCTATTTTCTGTTGCTGTAATTGGACACCACAGACTAGGTAATTATAAAAAGAGGTTTAGTCAGCTCACTATTCTGAAGATTTAAGAGTATGGTGTCTATATGGGCTTGGCATTTATTGAGGTCTTCTTGCTGGTGGTGACCATTTGAAAAATCGCAAGGCAACTCAGGGCATCACATGGCATGAACTGGAGGTATGGGGAGTGTTTTTCTTCTTCTTATAAAGCCACTCTTGTAATAATGGGGTCTTGACCTTATGACCTAATCCTAACTACTCCCAAAGACTTCTCCTCCAAACACTGTTGTTGTTTTTTTTGTTTTTTTTTTTTTTTTTTTTTTTTTTTGGTTTTTCTCCGGTACCGGGAACCGAACTCACGACCTTGCGCTTGCCAAGCAGGCGCTTTTGCCGCTGAGCTAAATCCCCAGCCCCTTAAACACTGTTAATATATGACTTTGTGGAGTAGGTTTCCACACGAGTTGTAGGGGTCACACCTGAACTGTGGCACCTATGTGTTAGGGAGACAGAGTGGACTGGCTGGCTGGCTGGATCCTAGGTGGTGAGTCCCACCAGGGGTGGAGAGATCTCAGGAGATTCCTGGAAGGTCAGTGATGGGGGTGAGCCTGTGGAGTACAGTGGGGCTATGGATGTTTACCAGTTGGTAGTATTTCAGTATTTTACCAACCAGTGTGGTTAAAGGATTGAGGACAAGTTGAGTGTTGGCTTTGCAGATAGGTGAGATTGGAATGCCATGGGTGTCTGACTTTATTAAGTATATCAGTGCACTCGTGTTAGCTTGGTGGTTGTGACAGCACTGCTGAGGTTACTATCATGGCCACCATCTCTATTCTCATCACCACCTCTAAACATGTCCCCAGAATCAGCAAGGTGACAGAGCCTGGTGCCAAGATGAGACCCCCGCTCAACAGACTTCCACAGAGCTAATTATACATGTGAGAGAAAGAAGATAAAAAATACTCATATCTTAGAATGGCTGACTGTCCCTGCTTAGGATAAGAAACAGGAACCTGGCTACTCAGTCACTTTGTGACATTAAACAAACACTGTTGCACACATAGCCCTTTCTTCTGCTAAATGGCAGGCATCCAAAACCCTCACACCAACCTCTGTCTTACGTATCCTCCAAAAGTGGATTGGGTACCTTTGCTCTCTCTGCTTGTATTAAAGGCTTGTTTCTAGTGTGGTTTGCTGGGAGGTGGTGAAATTTTTAGAAGTGGGGCTAGTGGGAGGTCTTTGGGTCATTGGGTACAACCTTGAAGGGGAGAATGGGACCCCAACCCCTTTTCCTCCTCTCTTTGTGCCCTGCCACATGTTCCCATCATGATGTGCTGCCTCACCACAGGCCAAAATTAATGGTGCCGACTGACCATGGACTACGCCTCTAAAATGATGAGCCAGAGTAAACTTTTTGTCTTTCTAGGTTAGTTGTCTCTGGGTTGTTGCAGTGACAGGAAGCTGATTAACATTGTCTCTTCAGAATGTAGTCTCTGAAGCAACTCAGTCTTTCAGTTAGAGGTAAGGTTTTTTCTGGCTAGACCATCTAGTCAGTGTGTGCACTAAGAAACAGAGATGCTTTGAGATGCAGTGACTTATCTGGTGTCATAGTTAAACTTGACCACACCTAGCTGGGTCTTCTTCTGTGGTAGCCATAGGGTGGCCACTGTGGGAAGCTCCCTATACCCCAGCATTAACGTGGTGATTATTCCTGAGGACACATCTCTGTTTGATTTTTCTGTCTTGTTGATTTTGCATTACTGGGCCTGTTGAGATTCACTGGACAGGTGTGTGAAATGAGCTCCTGAGGGTGTGAAGCGCTGTAGAGAGAACTCAGAGCTGGGTACTTGGTGCCTTTGTTCTCTCTGCTTGTTTGCTTTCTGGCATGCCATGGCTCATGTAGATCAGAGGGAACCACAATCAGAGAACCAGGGTCAGAACACAGGGCCCTGTGAGCCCTGGAGGGCCTCAGTGGCAAAGACCTGAGCTAGGATTATCCTGTGTAGAGGCCTGTGTAGATGCTGCCTCTCATCTTAGTGCAACAGGCCTCGTGCTTTGGCAGCACCTAGCTCAGGTGGGACCTCCACATGCCTAACAAACTTTTGTGGAGAAAATGAATGGATCAATGGGCAAAGAGAGAAGCACTGGCTTTGATTAAATTAACGGATTTGAAATCTTACCTGAACCAGACTGAGACATTGGGTCAGTCACATCACTCAAGTTGTGTTTTCTCATTGAAGTGGGGCTAACGGTATCTACCTTTCCAGTTTATGGTGAGGTTTTGTTGCAAAGATGGATATAAAGCGTACTGCATATTATAAGTGCACAATGAAGAGGTACAGCCTTTGTTTTTAAGCAGATAGGTATTTTTTTTTTGTTTTTTTTTTTTTTTGTTTTTCTCCGGTACCAGGAACCGAACTCACGACCTTGCGCTTGCCAGGCAGGCGCTTTTGCCGCTGAGCTAAATCCCCAGCCCCAGCAGATAGGTATTGAAGCCCGTCATGTGGTTAAGTGCATTGCAAGACCTCTGTCAAATGTCTTCAGGAATATCACGGAAGATGCACTCCTTGAGCTTAAGGCATTTTTTTTCAAGTTTAAGAAAGTAAACATTAATAGTAAACTTATAGATCAGTGTAAAGGAGTTTATGCTCTTAGAATGAGCTTGCGAAAGGAGGTGGGAAAGAGATCTTGGAAACCATAGGGATTAAACTGGAATAAAGAGATGGCAGTAATGTTGGTTATGTGAGAGAAGAGGTCAGAGGTGGTTAGCAGGTAGAATCAACCACGGTTACATCATTCATTCATTCATTCATTCAGTAGTTGCTAGGTGAGAATTGCTCAGGCCACATGTCTGTATCTGTGGCCTGAGACAGCTGTATTCTCTGTGAGCTTGGTAGCCTGGGAAGCCCAGTTGAAGAAGAACATGGTTTGTTTTCAGGTGGGGATATCGGTTTTGCAGCTACTCTGTCACCCAGATGGTTCTGAGGAGAGAGGCTATGCCTGCAGTTGGGGAGGCTGGGCCTTGGTGTGTTGGGGTCCCAGTGGAGGGTAGTGGGGTAGACATAGTGCCTCTGAGTCTTCAGGACCAGTAACCTGTGATTCCTTCCGCCTACCTGTCACTGGGAAATTTTGTAGGAATTCTTGAATATATATCACCTGAGGGAGACCTCATCCTGGGAATGGTGGAGTGATCCACATGGATTCAGGGAGCTCCAAACAGCTCGCTTAACTCTGAAGGTCATTAGAGCTGGTGTCCTTCAGAAGGTCTCCAGAAGTTTGGAGTTTGCTGTGTGGTCTCCAGCATGGCCATGGGGTGCATGCAAATAGACCATAGCCTGGTAGAAGACAGAACTCTGAAAAAGCAAGACCCTCATCATAGCCCACTGGGAATGCATGAGACTTGAAACTGAAATGCGTTGTTCTGGCTGGGGCCACCTGGAATAGGCTTTTGTGTATCCCTCTTGGCCAGGCCTCACATAAGACTTGAGAATTACAAGACTGATTCACACTGTTTTGCTTTAAATCCATCAGATTTCATGAATAAAGAGTCACTCTGTGCCACCAAGGAAGTGTTGATAAACAAAACACGGTCCTGTCCCTTAGGGAACTTTTTGGACAGACATATAATTACAATTCATTGTGACATTGTCCCATGGGATGGGACAGTGAGCCTGGCTTTTGCCTAAGGAAGTTCCAGAGATCAGAAGTGGGGAAGACTTAGCATTCCCCGGTAAGTACTCAGTGAGCTTCTCCATATGTGCCATACAATTGCTGACCTTTTAAAGACAAAGGATCACACAGTTCCTGGTGATAGAGTGAAGCGTGCTGTAGACAAACCCACACCTGTTCTAGTCTCTCCCCATCAGTGCCGTCTCCTGCTTTCAGATCCTAGCTAGCAGATTCGTCATGGCCGAGGTGTCTGACCCTTCCCTGGAATCTCCAGGCCCAGTCTTACAGACAGTCTACGGAGGGTCAGTTCTTCTGTTGTTCTTTCGTATGCATTTTCTCTGTCTAGTACTGAGCAGGGAACATTTGCTCACGTGTGATGGCTGTGGCCTCTATTCCCCAAATACCTAACACACTGTGTAATGGATGGAGAGTTTGGTTTACTTTGAAAAATCCTGAACAAAGACATTGCCTCCACAGTCCTGGAGAGAGCCTGCTTTCTAAACGTTTTTCTTACAGATAAGCTCTTGGGAATGTTCTCTTGTATTTTCTTCCTTTGGCTTTTTGTCTTTCAATTGTCACCCGTTTCCTTGTGTGGACTCACCGTGTGGCTCAGCTGTGTTGCTCTGCTGTTCGAGTAGCCCACTGGGATCATAACTCAGTCCCAATAATCAGTTAGAGGGACAAAACTTAACGAAAGGAAGACACTTATAAAAAGGAGGGGAAAAGGAGAAGATAGATAGTTACCCTGTTAAAGAATCGGGGTAGGAGGCTCTGGAAAGATGGAGGACCTATGGGCCCCTTGTTCTCAGCTGTTTTTATGGGGAGGGGTGAGTGACCCTTGGCCCCACCCAGAAATTGCCATGACTGGATTGGCTTCTGGACACCTCTGCCTAACATCATTTCTTCTGGCCTCCTCTTTGCTTCCCTTATATTTTATTGGAGGTGGAGGTGGCTTATTGTTTATGCTCTGGCTTTCTCTCTGTGTCCTGCCTATCAGCTTTTTCTTGACTCTTTGTGAAAGTCCTAAGGACATTTGGTATCTTTCTTAATCTGGTATTTTTTTTTTCTACCCGTCTTTTGTTTTTAACTCCTTCTAGTCAGGATTATCTAGAAGACCTAAGGAGGCCCCTATTTTATTTTCTTACCTGTAGACTGCTGTGCCTATAGCTAGGGTGAATTTTAAATCCATGGGCTTTGCCTGACTTCCTGTCTTGCCTGTTTTTCTGGTCCCCATTGGGCTATGCTCAGAGGACAAGGACAGGGTATAAGAAAAATGTCTTTGGGATATAGACTTAGTGCTGCTGTGGCTTCACAAAAGATTGTCCATAACATGGAAAATAAATATTAGTGATACTTGGGTTGTTACATTTTCATGTTAGTTGGGTAGCCTGTTAGTTGGGGCTGTCTGTGTCCTGTGGGATCCTATGGAATATTATTTTCTAATAATTATCTTCTTTAGGGTTCCCCTCTCAAACATGGCTTGTTTATTGTTCTTGGGAGGGCCATGTATTTGGCTTTTAAAATTTTGCATCCTGGGCCCTTTAATAAAGGTTTTATTTATCTTTTTGTTTTCCAAGATGGATCTCACTATGTTCAGGTTGGCCTTGAATGTACTATGTATATCTAGCTGGCCTCAAATTTGTAGCATTCTTCCTGCCTCAGCCTCCCAAGTGCTGGGACCTTTATCAGTTTTATGACTTTTTTGTGCATCCATTTTGTCTAAAACAGAGGATGGATATCTTGGTTTGCATTATTTTTCTCTGAAAGATGTGATATTTATAAAACTGAGGATAGGATGAGCAATTTCTGGATATGTACAGTTATTGCCTCCTGATTTTCTTAAATTTAACAAACTCTTTGTTTCGGTGTCCCAGATTCACTGACTCTGAAGTCAAAGTCATCTTTGCCCTTGGTACCTCGGCAAAACCTGACTGTAAAGGAGCCCCCCTTGCCAGGGTCTATTTTCAGTATGTTCTAGGTTTTCTGAGGAGGTTGCCAGAGCTGATGTTAGTGGGAAGGTGTGGAGGTGGTTTGATAAAGAGTCATGTAGTTACCAGTATTTGAGTTATGTGCTAGGCATCGGCACTGTACTTCCTTAGACACTTCACAGCTTGCTTGGTCATTGAACCTGGTAACCATTCTGTGGATAACATGTTGTTCGACGTATGAGGAGAACTGCTTGACCTCAGAATGTGATGAATACATCACAGGGCAGGGATTTGCCTACTCTGTCTGTCCAAAGAAGCTTCTGGAAGGCTCTGCTTAGCTCATGGCTGCTGGAAGTGATGCTTGTGCTTCCTCCCAGGCATGACTATAGACTCTGCCACTGTCATGGTCCTAGGGGGTCCTGATGACCTGTATGTGCTTCTGTGTAGACTCTATTAGTTGTCAGTGAGTCTTCAGAGTTGCCTCCTTGCTGCCCTCTCCTCAGGCCCATGAAGCCTTGTACTGGAGTTGGAACTTGTTCAGGCTAAGTCTGCAGATGAGGGTGCTGGGCCTGGAATGTGGGATGTGGCAGGCGCATCAGAAACCTGTGTGCCTGGAGAGGGAATGGGTTTAATAACCATTTTATAGGTCAAGAATACATCCTGTAACAGTGCTATTTCTATCCTGGAAAAATGAAGAAAATGATGCTTAAAACATTCAGAGAAGCATGAAATTTCAAATCAGACTTTGGTGGGGAGAACAAAAACAATCAACTAGACCTCGCATCCTACGATTCTGGCAAGCAGAATGCAGTATTTCCTGGAACTTGGACAAATGTACATCATTTATAATTTAGGTATTTATTGGCAAAAGCTCATGGAAAATTAAGATACCCAGAAACTCATGAAACTCTGGTTTATTTTCTCAAATAGCTAAAACTTGTACAGGAATATGACTTTTGTCCTTGTCTCTCCTGTTTGAGCTGATGTTGAGCTGGTTACTTATGGCAGATGAGTGACTCAGACAGATATTTTGACTCCAAGCTTAGTGGTATCCCTTCATTTAAGGCTTTGGTGTTCTGCTCACATTTAAGTAGTTATTTTTCTTTTCTCCTTACAGTGTACTGTAAATGCTACTCAAAAGTTTATTAGGCTCGGTTTACTTTTTCTCAGGGCTTGTGATTTTTAAAATGTCATTATTAGTCATAATAAAGGATCCATCATGTATTATGTACCTCAAGTAGTTTCCTTCTATTTTCAATAATTGGAAAACGCTAGGAGATAGCCAATAGAAAATTAAACATGTTGAACAGCCACTCTGTTAGGGAAGATCGACCAGCATGACATGAAAGTTAGTCATTATTTCTACTTAGGCTGTGTTTTGAAATCTGTTTCTTTAAGGATTTGTGTGGAAGGTGACCTTTTCCTGTTGTCTCAGGTAACTTCGTAGTAATGAGAAGCAGTGAAAACTGTATCTTATACTGTTATTATTCTGAGGTATCAGACGCCAAGCTGTTTACATTCCGGCTTGGGATTCTGACTTTGTATGGTGGTTAATGTTAATCCTGCAGAAAGCATCTAACATAGGGTGCTGAGCCCACCGGCCTTCTCATGGACTTGTGGGCCTCCTTCCTCAAAATCCAGTGTGACCTCTGGGATTCCGACGCTTGTCACTTCTGGGGCCAGTTTTATAGATACACTTCTTTCCTGGCTGCCCAGGGACTTCCTATGAAAAGGGCCTCAGGCTTTATTGAATGCACTGCTCTTTCCAGTTTGACATTCTTCATCCTTTTTGAACAAGGACCCCCCAATTTGCATTTGGTCCCACACCCCACACATCTCTAGTGCCAATCCTTTTTAATTATAAAACTTCCCTCTCCGTACCTTTCATCCTAATACTGAGGGCACTTTAGTGATTAACGTTTTCTTAGGGTTAGTGGTTTAAAAAGTTTAGTCAACACTGAAGTTTATTAGATAACTGGAAATGCCTTTTATTATGAAATTCCATACCCAGATATGAGCATTTTTTTCAGTATATTGAAAAAAAAATCCAAGACTATTTTAGAAACATTTCAAGTGGGTCTAGAATGCTGTGGCCTGCAGGCTTTCTCTGTGAGTGGCTCTTTTGAGCAGACAGTCTGGATAGGTGCAGTGCTCCTTGAACCTGATTCTTAGCCCTGCCGCCTGCCAGGTGTCTATCTGCACAGTGCTGAGCCTCCATCTATGGTCCATGTGATGCCTATCATGGGATATGTGTATACACAGCACAGGCTTGTGATGAGTTGGTGTTTTTTGTTTGTTTTTGCTTCTTTTTTTTTTTTTTTTTTTTGTACTGGGGATTGAACCTAGGGCCTTACGTGGGCTAGACAAGTGCCCTACCACTGAGCTATGTTTTCAGCCCCAGGTTTTTGATGAAATAAATCAGATAAGATTTGTTTGTTTGATGGCTGATTTGTTTATTTGTTTTTTGAGATAGGGTCTCACTGTGTAGCTCAGGTTGGCCTCAAACTCACAGTGATCCTCCTGCCTCAGCCTCCCAAGTGCTGGGATTACAGGCATGTACCACTGTGCCTGACTAGCCTTGGCTGGTTTTTATTAAGTACTCCATAAATGTTAGCTGCAATTGCTTAATTTAGAGCCAGTTTTTGCCACTCAGCTTCATGTCCAAATGTGATACCTCTAATTCAGTGTAATTCTTTAGAATAACGTTTTAAAAGGGTGAGTGCAAAGGCTTTAGGATAACTTAAGAAAAAGGAGGTATCATTTTGAGATGCTGTCTTTGTGTAGGAAGGTTTAATGGGGACAGTTAAATCTTCCTGGTAATTGGTAAGTCAGTGCATAGCCTGAAACATTGAATATTTGGCTGTGAGGCTTAAAAGAGATAAGGAAGTAAGTTGGTACAGAGATGCATCGATTCTATTATAAATCCTGTGGGTACAGAAATGAACAAGGCATGACTGTTCCCCAGGAGTGGTGAGAAAGACACTTACATGGCATTTCCTACACAATCCAGGGAGCTGGGAAAAGAGAGCACATTTGCTCACATGTTTTCTTTTCCTATGTTTGCAGGGGGGTTTAGAGTCCACATTACAAGGAGCGAGGGGAAAGTGCTGTGAGTGAGAGAGATTTTAGTATTTGGCATGATCACCTTCTCTGGGAGTGTGATAGGATGGAAATGAGATAAAAATCCTCTTTCCTTCAGCACTGAACCCAGCAGAGCAATTATTGTGATACTGTTCTAGCTTCCAATGAAGAAGATCAATGATTTTTAATGTGAGATGAAGGTTTGTGATGCTTCAAGGAGGACATCACACTTGGAGGCTGCTTTATGTAGTAATTATTCAGCTTGACAACAGAAAAGAGGCCAAAAAATCCTTCCTTTTATGAAGCAGATAACATAATGACACCCCTGCTTTTCATGTCATTGTTGTCCTTATAAAATGGAATGATTTTTGCTAGGGTGCCATCCCAGGAAATATATGTTTAAGAGTATTTTTCAGCTAATTTAAGGTTTTCCTGCTCAGTAAGATATAATTGACTAATTGGTCATTTATCCATCCCATATGGATTAGAATGAATAGTTTGATGTTCGGATGAAAACAATGAAAAGTATATGCTTGTATGAAGTAGGTAGGGCATTTTATAAGTCTCTATTGTTTGATTTAGTTGAAAGCCCTTTTTTCCCTTTAGATTTAGAAACGAAAAGAAGGTGGAAGTAAAAAAGAAGAAACCTGCTGTTCCTTGAAAATAATAGCAAAAGAAGGCCAGTTTTGTACCTACATTGAGCCCTGACAATAGGCCAGCACCTTATAAAGTCATGGAATTAATGCTGCCTCTTCCTGGTGTGATGTCAGCTAGACCTGGGCAATTGGGATAAAAATCTGTATCCTGCAAGGACAAATCTTGGATAGCATTCCTTAAAGTGGGAAGTAGGAAAACTAGAAAGTACCATGCCTTGTTGTGTAACATGTATGAAGTTCCTGTAGCAGCCCGGCTTAGGGGACAAATCCTATGGTCCTTGTTCTGCTTTGAGCAGTTGTAGGGCCATTTCAGACTTTCAAGTTTTAGAATAGAATGTCAGATCAGGAGAGAACCTTGTGAACATCATGTTTTTGATCAGGTTGAGAAGACAGTGTCCTGGGTTGGACTCTGAGGGTGCCTTCCACAGGGCTACACAGCAAGCAGGTAGCAGGTTTAGTCCAAGTTCGCCAAGTTTGGGCTGGGGATTTAGCTCAGCGGCAAAAGCGCCTGCCTGGCAAGCGCAAGGTCGTGGGTTCGGTTCCCGGTACCGGAGAAAAACCAAAAAAAAAAAAAAAAAAAAAAAAAACAAGTTCGCCAAGTTTTTGTGTGTAGGGCGTGTCCCACTACTGCATTGCTGAACTTCCTTAGGGGACAGAACATAGGCAGATTCTCCTGTATTACAAGTAAAATGGCTTCATCCTTCTTTCTTGTCCTACAGATACTTTATCTACAGCCCATTCAGGGAAGTGTAGTTGTTGGGAGTCATGTCTCAGAGAATATTTGAACTAACAGATGTGAAGTTCTTAGCACAACACCTGCCTCAGGAAAAGTGCTCAATCTGTGATCAGCTCGAGCTGTCAGGAGCTGTGGGACACAGGCTGGACATTGTTATACGTACTTGATGGCTCTGTTACCAACTTCCGAGGCTTTTCTGCTCAAGGGGACTGATCTTTCTTTCTGGAAACCCAAGTATAGGGGAAGTCCCTATATGCTAAATTATTACTGGGCTTCTTTTTTATAATTGCTTGATGATTTTTAATGGTTGATTAATGGTCCCTTGTGGCTGACATTAAGAGAGAACCCTGTGTGCCTGTATCCTGTTGTCAGACAGCAGATGCTTTACACTGGCTTAGTTTGCTTTTATCGAGTCCTTAGCTTGTAAAGGCCAGTGCTGGACAGGAGCTGGCCAGCTGTGGCTGTAGAAGGAGCGGAAGGTGAGTACCTGCTCAGTTCTTCTCAGAAATGCTGTTCTTCAGTGGACTCAGCCCCATTTCCCCTTTTTCCTCACCTTGCTTGCCAGCATGGTACTAATCTTTTTGAGACAGGAACGTCTGTGAGGTGCATGTAATTTTCACATGTAGGAAAATACACTGTCTTTAGACCTCCTTTCCCAAGCCAAGAAACAACCCACACCTCTCAGAACTGATTACATTGAGCTGAGTTTTTTGGAGTGTGTGTGGCATTCAAAGCTAATGTGGTCAGTTTTCTTTCTTGCTAACCAAGTAATTTCAGATGTGTCAGTGGGTGCCACAGTAGAAACGAGTTTAGTGGTAATACTGCCTGATTGGTTTTTAGGGTTTAGACATGGCTGTTCAGGTCACTTGGGGATGTAAAGTAAGAGTGAAAATAGTTAAAACAAAAAACTAATTTTGTATACTGTAGGGAACCTCGTTGGTCTCTTGTTGTACCCTGGAGAGAAACAGCGGTGGGTATGAGAAAAATAAAGACAAGAGACAACAGCTGGGGTCAGGTGGAGTTACCTCTTGCCTGATGAGCAGGAGGATTGTGCCAAAACAGTAGAGCGTTTATTTATACCTTGAAGAGGTTGGTTAATTTTTTGTCTCGCTGTCCAGCAACCAGTTAACAAGTTATAAAGGCTTTTTTACTCCAAGGGGCTTTTTTACTTCGAGGAGCTCCTGTGTTCTCAGGCTGGCTTTATCCTGCATGTGTAATTACTTTCCAGCTTTAGCGGCTCCCAACCGTATACATTCCTGATTTGTGGTTTTTGTCACAAAGCAGCCAGTGTTGTGAGATACCAGCTGGATGTTAGACAACTCAGTTTCCATGCCAACTAGCGGTAGTAATTGCAGAACCCCCAGGTTGAGGACTGAGTCCCCCAGACTGCTTCCACTTCACAGGCAAGCTCCAAGTGTCAGATTGTGAGCTGTGCTTTGGACCCACTGGCTGTAAATCAGGGGTCTCTATGACTCCTCCTGAGGGTTGAGATTTCCCCTCACAGGACTCAGGGAAGCACTTGTTTTGGTGACCAGTTTCTTATAAGGGATGAGGGATGTCCCAAAGGATTCAAGTGAACAAGGTGCAGAGGAGCCCCAAGCCCAGGAGCTTCTGCCTCTGTGGGGTTGGTGTGTGCCCCCTGCAGACATGAGACATGTCCACCAGCACAGAAATTCTCTGAGCTCCATCATTAGGAGCCCATGAAATTTCTATTAAGCAGGCATTGTTGCTTCAGTCACTGGCCATTAGTGATTAACTCAATCTCCAATCCCCTCCCACCGGGGAGGTTGGAGTTTGGGGTTGAAAGTGCCAACCCCCTATGGTTGGTTCTGTGGTTGGTTCCCTTGGCTGTGAAGCTGCCTGGAGTCCCTAGCCACCAATTTTCTTATTAGCATACAAAAAGGACACTCTTATCACTCCTGGATCCCAAGGGTCTTGGGAGCTCTTGTGTGAAGAGCTTGGGACTAAGGCCAAATATATAAAAGGGTGCACCTCTCACCCCTATCATTCATGGAGTTACAAGGGTTTTAGAAGCTCTGTGCTAGGAACTGGGGACAGACTGAATATGTATTTTTATCACATCATACTTTTGGTTCATTGGCTTTACGATACTCTGTTAAGGACGATGGGTGAGCAGTAATTGCATAAGCTGGTACTTGAAATTTATTAATGAAAACCATGTTTTAGAATATTGCCAGGTCTCTAAATAATCAGCCTGACTTGCACTTTTGGTCTCTATTTCTAGACTTTCTATGGTTTAATGATAAGGCATGCTGTTTGGGTCCAGAGAACTCCTCAAATATGGCACTTTTGAGCACATGGAGGCATCTGATAAAAAGCAGAAGGCTCTAGAATTGCCCTTCTCTGACCTAGGACCAGGATGCAGAAGGGAACACAGTTGTCCTCCTCCCCTACCTCCCTTCGGTTCCCTTTCCAGTTCCATTGTCTATCTCAGAAAAGGCTAAGGATGTAATATATATGGACAGACAGGTATCCCTTATAAGGAAATATCTGTCCCTTGGGCTCTGTCTTTGTTACATTTCTATCATTGCTGAGACAAAATACCCAATGCCCAAAGTTAAAGGAGGAAAGTTTTATTTAGCTCACAGTTTGTAGAGCTTTCAGTCCATAATCAGCTGGCTCCAAGGTAGGGTGGCGCGGCAGAGGAGAACAGTTCATGGTGGGCAGACTATAGCAAAGCAACAAGAGAGAGAGTAAAGACAAGCCTCTTTCTGTCCTTTATATTGTATCCAGTCTACTGGGATTAGGGCATTGCCAATCTAATCAGTGGACTGATCCAGCAGTCACCCATCCTTAATTCCAGTGTTGCACTATGAATCAGTCACACACTCCATGTTCAGCTACCTCCAGTAAAACCCTATGACCGCATGAGGCTTTGGGGGAACATCTAGACACAAATCATAACAGGCTCTTTCAAGTTCCAGAGAGTGTTTTGGACCATTAGTTTCCAGAGTCATTTCCAAGCCCTTAAAATTGTCTGCATTGCTCGTTCTCCCCTCCCCTATGGAAAAGGCGTATATAATTTCATGAATGTTAAGCAGGTAAGTAACCACACTTCTGTGATTCTTTCCTCTTTATTATCCTTTCCCCCTTTCGTACATTAATAAATGTATATGCTTTTTTTCCTATTTAATCTTCATCAGTTTACTTCAGGGACCCTTCAAAGGGTGGAGGAGGAATTTTCCTTCCCTCCTACCATGTGAAATCTCTATGCTATGTACCATATTTTTTTTTAGTAGACTATAAACTAGCTGTGAATGAGCCTAACACTTCTTTTGGTAATTTATAAAAGATCTTACACATAGAATTCTTAGACATGGAGTGAAAGATGCATTTGTCTATTTACTATAATATTTGGACATATTAAAAAGCCATTTGAACAATCTTCCATTCTTACACCTGGTAATCTGAGCAACTTCGTTGAAGATAATAATACATAATATAACAACCACTGTTAATTCGTATCATTGTATTTTGAAATGCTGTATCATTTTTAATATTCTTGCTTTGTTTTGTTTATGTCTATGATGTTGGTATCTTGCTATTGTTCTTTTTATTTTTACTATTCTCTTTAAAATAAAAGAAAAAGTAGGGGCTGGGAAGATAGCTCAGTACCAAAAAAACAAGAACAAAAAACAAAAAAAGAAACCAAACTAATACTGTTTGGAAAAATTAAAACTTACTTTTTTCTTTTTTTACTGAATGGAGTGTTGTTGCACGCCCATAATCCCAGTAGTTTGGGAGCCTGGAGTGGGAGGGTCACATTTTGAGAGGAACCTGGGCAATTTAGTGATACTCTGTCTCAGAAAATAAAAAGGGCAGAGTGTGTAGCTCAGTGCATAGGACTCCATCCCTTGTAAATGCCCCTTCCTGCACATTAGTTTTTTCAGTCCTAGGGTTGGAACCCGGAGCATTGTGCATCCTAGGCAAGTGCTCTTCCATTCAGCTACAACCCCAGGCCTAGAAAGATTTTTTAACCATAGACATTTGAAAACCAGAAGTTTAAAGGGACCATGCTACCCAATTTCCTGAAAAGTTTAGTCCAAAAATACTACTTTATGAACTATATGTCTTTTGATCTTCCCAGTGTCCCTGAAGTTACGTTTTCTTTGGTTTCATTTATTTTATTTTGAAAGTAACTTGCCCAAGGATTCACAGCTAGTAATGCAGTGATCTGTGACTTGAAGAGAGGTTTTTACAGTCCAGCTGGTTCCTCAGTACCTCTCTGTATGTATCCCTGCTAACCAAGATGTTGTTCTAATATAATTTACTTACAGAATTAAGCTGTCTAATCCAGGTTTCTGGATAGTTTTTGAGCTGAAGTGTTTGATTTGATTAAATAAGTTAGGTAACTGTCAAATCTCTCTTTGTGTTAGGATTTACAGATTTAACTACAATTAGATCTTTCCAAATGCTTTTTAGTTATTGTGAAGAGCCTTTTGTGGTAGAACTAATTTTGGTGAGCAACAGAATGAGGACTCAGGGAACATACAGGCAAGGAAAATTGATACAGATTTTCAGAATATGCTCAGAATAAAATCTTCCTTTTAGCAGTCAATTGAGTGGCTGGCAACTTGGGGAAATGTCAGGTTGACTTTAACATGATGCCTGCTGGTTGGACTTTATATTAGCAGGTGTTTATTTCATCAGAGACAGGCATTGGGTTTTATCATTTCAAGTCTTTCTGAACTTCAGAATTACTTGAAAAAATTTTTTAGCATGTTCTGTGTCCTTGTACAAAGAATGTTAAAAGTCTGTAAAAGAAATACTGAAGAAGTTGGACATTGGGAAATGTGATACATATTCAGAATTTCTTGTGAGTGAATGCTACACTAAAATAAACCTTTAAAATAAAGTTTGAAGAATTCTGCTTGCAGAGCTAATGTACTTAATGGCCACGAATGAATGTTTTCTTCTAAGATCAAAAGCAAGGATGTCTCTTCTTACCACTTCTGTTCAGCATTATACTGGCAATTTTAGCAGGGGCAGTTAGAAAATGAGGTAAAAGGCATCCTCATTTTAAAGGAAGAGGCAAAACTCTACTTGCAGATGATATGATCTTATAGAGAAAACATTCTAAGGAGTCTGCTATATAACTATTAGATCAAGGCTACAAGACATAGATCAATTATATATAGATAGGCTAGCAGTGAACAATCTAAAAGTGAAATTAAGAAAATAGTTCCATTTACAATAGCATAAACAAGAACAAAAAGTTAGGAGTAACCAAAGAAATGTGAAATGTCATTGAAGTTGGGGGCACACACCTTTAATCCTAGCTACTCAGGAGGCTGGGGCAGAAGGATTTCAAGTTCCAAGCCAGCCTGGACAATTTTGTAAGACCTTTTATCAAAATAAAAGAACTAGGTATGTGGCTCAGTGATAGAGCCCATGCTTAGTATGTTTGAGACCCATAAAGGACAACAACAAAAATCATTGAAAGAAAATTAATGTAGACATACTTAAATTGACACTGAATTACATCCCCAGCACTTTTTTTATTTTGAGATAGGCACTCACCAAGTTGCCCAGGCTAGTCTCTAATTTAAAACTGTCCTGCTTTAGCCTTGATCCTCCTGCCTCAGTCTCCTGAGTAGTTGGTAATACAGGCATGAATCACTGTGCTAAGCTTGATCTATTGATTTTTTGACAAGATGTTAAAACAATTCAGTGGGAGAAAGAATCATCTTTTCAACAAATGGTGGTAGGACAACTGGATATCTACATGGAAAAGAATGAATTTAGACCATTGTTTCACATCACATACAGAAATTAACTCCAAATGGACCTAAAACTGTAAACTGTGTAGACGAAAACATAGGCATAAATCTTCATGCCTTGAAAGCATAGGCAACAAAAATAAATTAAATTTCATCAGAGTGAAACATTTTTGTGCATCAAAGAATGCTGTTAAGATAATAAAATGACAGCTTACAGAATAGGAAATACTTTTTGAAAATCTGAGAAGGGTTGTATCCAAAATATGTCAAAAAATTGTTATAACTCAAAAGTGAACAGACAGCCCAATTAAAGGTACACAAATAACACTAAGCACATGACTAGATGGTCAGCATCATTAGCCATCAGGGAAATGCAAATCAAACCTCAGTGGGATATTACTTAATACCTGCAGTGATGACTATAAAAACAGACAACTAATAAGGTGGTACAGATAGGGAGAGATTGGAACCCTCTTACACTGCTAGTGGGAATGTAAAAATTGTGTAGCAACTTAGAGGAACAGTGACGGTTCCTTAAAAGGTTCAATATAAGTTACCGTGAGCCACAATTCTACTCCTAGATATACCCAAGTGAAATGGAAATATGTATCTGTACACAAACTTTCACATGAATGTTCATAGCAGAATTACCGATGGTAGCCAAAAAGCAGAAACAGCTTACATGTTCATTAACTGAGGAATGTAAAAACAAAGCATGGTATATCCATGCAGTGGTATAATATTTTGCACTAAAACGAAGTGAAGTGCTGAGATATGCTGCAATTCCATGTTGAACTCTGAAATCATTTTGGTAAGTGAGAGAAGTCACTTACAAAAACTACATGTCATATGGTTCTATTGATATAAAATGTCCAGAATAGATAAACCCATGGACACAAAAAGTAGGTTAGTGGTTGCCTAGGGCTGCAGGATGGGGAATAGTTGAGGAAAAAGGGAGAATGACTGATAAAAGGTATAGACGTTTTTGTAAGGAGAGCTCTAAAATTTGTTGTGGTGATCATTGCACAGTTCTCTAAATACTGAAAATCATGGAATTATATATTTTAAATTGTGAAGTATCTCAGTAAAGCCTTTCAAAAAATATCTGCTGTGTTTTTATTTCCTATGGCAATTAAAAATTGGAAACAAGTCATTTGACAATATATTTATATTCATGTAACGAGACATTGCAGACTTAAAAATTGTGATCCAGAAAATAAAGGATGTGTAATACTGTTTAATATTTTAAAAGTTACCCAATAATCCTAACCTTGTGAAAGAATATTTGTAAATATATATACATAAATATATGGAGAGATCTGGAAGGATACACATTTCTAATATTAATACTAGTTGTCAAGGTGTGGAAATGACAAATGACTTTAATTTTCTCCTTGTTGCCTTGCTATAGTTCCTAGATTTTCTAAAATAACCATACAGTACTTACTAGCAAAATAAATGTTTTAGTAAAATTTGCGTATGTTAAAAAATTTTTTTTCAGTGTTGAGGATTGAACCCAGGGCCCTATGCATACTAGGCAAGTGCTCTACCACAGAGTTGTGTCCCTGCTTTAAACTTTAATCAAGTTGTAATTGTATTGAATTAAGATAACCTTATTGTTAAATACTTAATTGTATAATTATTACTACTCTCAGAATAGTGATGTATTCCATGCTTTGACACATTATATATATGTTAGTATAATATAACAATATATATTAATTTTTATACATAAAAATTTTTCTTGTGAGATTGGAAAATAAACAGATGTTTTTGGCTTTTAATGAAAGTTATTACAAATATGTATATCATCATGTCATCATAATTGCTCAGTAAATGCTGGCTATCTTCTCTTGGAATATAAGTTCTGAAATACTTTATTAAAAAAATTTGAAAACCACCTCTCTCTCCCCCCTGCCTGACCCTGTACAGTACCAGGCTGCATCCATCAGTCAGGAAGGATAGAGGGCCTTTGTAGGAGAGAGTAAACCTCAGCTCCACCTCCTCAGCTTCCCTCCTTTCTCCAGGCATTTTGCTAGATGGTGCATCTTTTATTATTCTGCATGTGGCCCAAGGTGAGGTGATTTCCCAGGGCCAGAATTCTCAGGAGATGTCTGGTATCTTCCCCCAAAATGTCTTTATTGGTTTTATCCAGAGAGTCCCTCACTGATGGCTAGAGAGACTGCTTTTGAATTAACCCAATTTTTGTTACCATAATGAGATACCTGAGGCTGGATATTAAAAGAAAAGAGGTTTAGGGCTGGGAGTGTGGTTCAGTGGCAGAGTGGATGGCCAGGCTCCTCTTCGTGACATCGCCACCTAGGGATGGCACCACAGTGGCAAGAGCTTTTGAGGGGAGAGATCACAGGAGGAGCTCAGAAGTCAGAATGAAGGAGGTGGGCAGTCTTGAGACCTGCTCGAGGCCCTGCTCTGAAAGGTCCACCCCTGTGGGCTCAGCCACACTGAGGACCACATTGCCAGTGCATGAGCCTTTGCGGGCCATGCTCAACCTGTAGCAGGACTCTAGGTTTTTAGGCCTATAGTTTGAGAGGAGAATTCCAAGTCCTTCTTAGTATGCAAGCTCTCCTAAGTGAAACTGGTTAGGAAACAATACTGGATGCTGGTGTACCTTTTTTCCTGAGGAAGCCTTTTTGGCAGCATGAGTGTTTATCATCTCTGTTGGGAGGCTGTTAAGGGACATAAGAAGAGTTGCCTCTCTGCTAATTGTGCAGGTTAAATGCTAGAGCAAAACCACTCCCATTGTCTTGGTTACTTTTCTCTCATTGCTGGGACAAAATACTTGACGCCCAAAATTAAGGAAGGAAAGGTTTATTTCGCTTACAGTTTGTGGAGGTTTCAGTCCACACTTGGCAAGTTACAAGGCAGAGTGGCACATGGCAGAGAGCTACAGCTCAGGGTGACAGAACACAGCAAAGCAACAAGCACACACCAGAGCGGAATTGGGGAGGAATGGCCTCAAGCACCCTCTTCCTCTCCCTTACATATGCAAACTATCCACCCCAGGGCGGGTATAGCTCTCACACCCATAATCAAACTCTAAAAGCCTGCACCATGGCCACCTGAGGCTTTTGGAGGACACCCAGACACAAACCATAACACCCATCAAACATGGCTTTTAAATTAATAAATTGCTAAAATTTAGAGTTGGGAGGCCTCTGAGGTGCTCACAGGCAGCTCTGTGATTGCTTAGCGATAGAGGTGCCACAGTTTTCAGATGAACTGGTGACACTGAGGTTTGTCTGCCTATGAAGAGAAAACCATGCCATTCAGGAAGTCATGAGATGTGGCATAAATGAAATTTTGTTACTATGCTCTCCTGCTTTTCTGAAAAACCTGTCTTTGGGGGAAGATGCTTGATAAGCCTGGGATAAGGGTGAGGCTTGGGATTTCAGTGGCAAAGCTAGTGTTGTCATTGTGCAGAGTTAGGTCTGTGATATCAGTCACAGCTCCTACTGGATTTGATGGAAGGGCCTTCCTATCTTGAGGCTTTCATTCTGCAGGACCTGGAGAGGAGGCGAGGTGGACTGTTTGCGGGTACCCATTACATCTGCTAAAGAGGGGGCTCATTCTGTGGCTTTCTAGAGGGTCCTTTCCAGACTGGAGTGTTCTGCACACTAGGGTGGCATTCATGTGGGGTTGGCTTCTACTTTCATTGTACATGGAGTGAGCTCTGGGGTTTGGGTTGTGGGTGTTGGCCATGACCTGTGTGTACCATGTCACTGGATGGAGGCTGAAAAAGTTCCTTAAAGAGGAGATTGGGACTCCATCTGGTAGGTCCTTGGCTTGTTGAAGAATTTCAGGATAAGTCAGTGAGAGGCACAGGCTGGTTTACTAGGCAGAGTTAGAAACAGGGAAGGAGCTTCAGTTTGTGGAGGAATTTTGGTCTCTGTAGTTCCAGGTGAAGAGTTGCTGTCTTTTTTTTTTTTCATAGCAAAAACAAGTTAAGGCCCTGACTGTCTCAGAAGAAAACATAAGCCATACTTTTAATAGGTAACAGGTTAAGGGCCCAGGCATTTGTCCTCTGTCCCTGTGGTGGTCTCTGTCTGAGTCTGGTTACATGCATGCTAACATTCTCTCCACTGTTCTAGGTAGAGCCTCTTTGGTACATCAGGTACTCTCGAGACATCTTGCCATTGCACCGCCTGGGACTCTGTGGCCAGGGAACCTTTCTGGGGCTTCAGGGAGAGATGCTGAGTGTGATACACCAGAATGCTGGCTCACAGTGGCCAAGCGACTTCATCCAGGCCCGAGTGAGAACGTGACCTAGTTATTGTGCCTCTCTCTCAGCACATTGGCAGAATGACCAGGCTCTGCTTCCTCCCCTGCTTACAGCAAGAAGAATTCCACCAAGCCTCTTGGAGGCTGGATGGCCAGTTTTAGCAACTTGCCCTTTCCTGGTTGGCAATCGTCCAGTTATTTTGGGTGAGTGCTAATGGCCATAGGATTGAAAGTTTTATTTATAAAGAAACACTCTCTTTTGACACTGTGTCCTTGTCGAGTAGTATCTGAAGCTGCTTCCTTTTTGGGGAAGAGGACAGGGCAAAGTTGGTCACCAATCAGTGGCTTTGATTGTCACCTGTGGTCTTCTGATTTTTAAAATGTGTTCCATTTTGATTTAGGTCAAGGGAAAAATGAACTCAGCATAAGCGTTTGTAATACATGCTCTCCTTCAGCTTCAAAGAAAAGGCCACTTTTTGGGGGTGTCATTTAGTGTCGCCCATGCAAGGCCAGTTTCATTTTGGGTGGTGGCTGGTGGTCCTGGGGTATAATTTCATGTTGAGTCTTTTGTATAACCAGTAAACCACTGTAGAGGAATGAATCAGAATACTGTGCTTGCTCTTTTATTAAGTACTGGCACTCCATGGCATGTCCAGTGTTCAGGGCCGTAGTGATTTACATCACGTGGCTAAAAGACTCTAATGTGGTTCAGTCCCTGTTTGACTCACAGTGGGAAAGGTTCTTTTATAAGTAGAATTCTGGAGCTATGAGGGATTTTGGCTACATATCCAAATGTCTGTCTGTCTGTCCACATAGTTTAATCTGCTTGTTTTGTGGAAAAAGAGGCACAGAGAAATGAGCATGCTTACTCTGACCACACAGCTACTTAGGGATGGGACAAAACCCAAGTTAAGAGGGGCAGGGCCCTGAGCTCCAGGTTCGGAAGACTGCATGTGCCCCCGATCTTGGTTCCCTGTAGGGTCAGCTTCAGTGATAACAGAAGCAGCTGGCCTAATATGTAGATGAGCCCCAAGGAATCAGGAGGGACAGGTCCAACGTGGCACAGCTTGTGAGTGACCCTCTCTGATCTGAAGTGCAAGTCCAGCCACCTACATGAAACAGTCAGAATGTTCTTAGGCTTTTCTTCCTCCTGATATTTGGTCCTTCACATTAAGCTACCTCACCCTTGCCCACCCTTTAAAATTTTTAGATCCGGTCTTGCTAAGTTGCCCAGGCTTGGCCTGAACTTGCAATCCTCTTGCCCCAGCCTCCTAGAGTGCTGGAGTTACAGGCATGCACCAGCATGCCCAGCTCTTAGGCTTACTGTAAGTGAATATCAGACTCTGAACATAGTCTTGATTTCATGTGCTTCATCAGTGGGATTCAGCATAGGTTGGGCAAATGTGCTCAGAACCTCGTTCTTGCAAGTAGGCCATGAAGAGGAGGTGTGGGCTCAGTTCTCATGTGCCCCAGAGCCTGTGTGCAGAGCCACCACTGACTTCTATGAAAGTGAGGACAGCTTTCTCAGTGATGGTATGTTGGTTTCTGTCTTGGGCCATAGGCAGGTAGAGGAAAGATTTAACTTCTGTTTGTTTTTTTTTAATATCATCCTTATTCACAAATTGGAAACTGAGAACGGGGTAGTTTTGTTTTTTAGGGTGTTTTTGTTGTCATTCGTTTGTTTTTGAGACAAGGTTTTGCTGTGTAACACAGGCTAGCCTTGAACTCACAACGATCCTCCTGTCAGCCTCTCAAGTACTGGTATTACAGGCATGTGCCACCATGCCTGGTTTAACTTCTGTTTTAAGTCATACTTTTTCTCTGATTCTTGTTAGTTTCAATACAAAAGGAAATATTTTAACTTCAATCCTGTTTGGGGCCCCGGGGAGAAGCCATAGGTATATTTTTCTCTGATTAAATTGGAATTACTGTGTGAATTAACTTTATAGACGACTGTCTTTGGGAATTCCTAAGGTGCTCTTAAAATGGTATTACATATACAGAAAATGCACAGAGCAGTTGAGCTTGGAAGCTTATCTTCCACGCAGGGTTTCTGCAGCAAGGCCATTTCACCCAGCTGGGATCACCGGTTGCTTTTCACATTCTTAATTCTTTTGCCAGTTTTCCAGATGCCGTTAGAAATTCATGCTGACTGTTTTTCGTTTTTTTGTTTTTTTTTTTTTCATTCCATCTTGAGTACTGCATACTTTCCTGTCACTGCTTAAACTGGCATGAATAAAATAATCCTTTTCAGGGTGATTTTCAAATGTTTCTTAAAGAAAAATAAAAGTTCCGAGGGGCTACATTTGGGAGTCCTGTTAAAATCCATACAGTACTTGCAGGTGAATTCTGGAGCAAGAATTCTGTCTTCCCCACAGAATCAGGGAGAGTGGATTGTAATCACTAGCACAGATAAACTTGGATGACTAGAACTAAATCATCCCAGGCTCAGAATAGTTGCCCTGTGAGCAACCTGGTGTTATTCTGTACGAAATTTATGGAATAGCTACTGTTATTAACAATATAAACTAAAATGTGAAGTGGTTTGAAAAGAATTTGGGCAGCAAATATAAAAGAGGCAATTCATTGATATACTTGGTAAATTCTTTTTCATTGTGCTGCAATATGCAAGTCATAAAATTTATCCTCATAAAATTTGTCCTGTACATTTTAGTTGTACAGTTCAGTGGCCTGAAGTACACTCAGGTTGTTGTGCTACAGGCCTACCACCCACCATCTTCCCAGACACAGATTACATACCTGTTCAACACTAGCTCCTGCTTCCCCTTATATCCCATTGTTCTCTACTTTCTGTCTCTAGGAGTCCGAGTCCTCTAGGGACCTTGCATAGCTAGGATTTTACAGTATTTGCCCTCTGTCACTGGCTTATTTTACCTAGCACAGTGTCCTCAAAGTTCGTCCATATTATGGCATGTGTCTGAATTTCCTTCCTTGGTGTATGTTATTATTTCTATCATGCACAAGGCGTTTTGGGTGCATATGGATTTTGCATGTGCTGCTGAAGTGAGCACGAAATGTGTATATATTGTAGAAAGACTAAATTAAATCAACATGCATTTCTTCACACCCTTATCTTTTTTTGGTGTATGTGGCTGCAACACTTGAAACCTACTTTCCTAGCAGTTTTCAAGACTATAATACATTGCTCTTAACAGTCACCATGTTCTACAGTACATCTCTTGAATGTTCTTCTAAATTATTTTCCTTGGGCCAGCATCTTCTAACCCTCCTTCCCTAGTCCCTAGTAACCACCATTTTACTCTCTATTTTATGAGCTCAATTTTTTAAGAGAATTGTTTTCTTTTTAAGAAATAAATGTTCCTTTAGCTCTTTTTAGATGTAACTCATTGCTAGGCTCATTGAGAAAGACAAAATATTTTATTCAAGGCAGTTGTAATGCTAGTAGGGAAGAAAACTTATGAAACCTAAAAAAGTGTAATAAAATTTTGAAAAGTAGTCAGTTCCATGAAGGAGGGAGAAAAGGAGAGCGATTGAGCAGAGTGCGTAAAATGTGACAAGCATTTTACATACATTATCACCGTTTATCCCCAGGACCTCAGTGAGATGAGTTCAGAGATTGACTTTTCTCACTCAGGGACATTCAACCAATAAGTGCCCAGTCAGATCTCAGACCCAGCTCTGAGAAGACACCAGCTTCTGTGGTGGAGCACCCCTGTAACCACAGTACCCTTGGAGCAGAGGCTGGAGGCTTAAGGCCAGCCCAGTGAACTTAGTGAGGGTTTGATACAAAATAAAATTTTTGAAAAGGGCTAGGGAGCACTTACCTAGCACGTATGAGTCCCTGGCTTCCATCTCCGGTGGTGGAAAGAGGGTGACGCAAGGACGGGGAGAGGGAGAGGGAGAGAAAAAGGAAGGAAAGAAGAGAGGGAAGAAGAAAAGGGAAGGAGAGAGGAAAGGAGAAAGGGAGGGAGCGAGAGAGACAAGGTGAGCAAAGATCAATGAGATGTGAGTTTGGAAAAGGAAACCTTACTCCCTCTGGGGTGTTGGGGTAGTGGTCCAAAGTATGGTAGAGTCCAGTTTTGAAGGAGAAGTGGTTGGGAGGGGCCGACATTTTGGGCCAGAAGCACCCTCGTAGAAGACAGTAGGTTGACATAAAGGTTGTGACATGTTTTTCAGAGTTCCTTTCTGCTACCACATCTGTAGGGTTTCCCTTCACTTTTACTAACCCTCCAACTCTTGGGACTCCAGTGGGGTATAATCTACAGGGACCTAATGTAGACCCTGTGGGTTAAAGGCCAGTCCCAAAGTCTGCCCCCACTTCAGACACCAGTCCCAGTCAGGTTGTCTGTCACCTGCGCTTCTGACCAACTGGGTACATGTCCTGAGTTTCCTTGCCCTCCTCAGTTGTGATTGTTTGGTATAAAGCTCACAGGACTCAGGGAAATACTTACTTTTGTTTCCCAGTTTATTGTAAAGCATACAACTCAGGAACAGCCAAATGGGAGAGATAGGCCAGGAGAATAGGGCCAGGTAAGGGCAGAGGCAGAGCTGCTAGGCCCTCTCTGGGCTCCCCACCCTCCCAGCACCTCCACATGGTCACTGACCTGGAAGCCCCCTGAACCCATTTTTATGGAGATTCCATTATGTAGGCATGACTGATCAAATTGGTATTGGTGATGGACTCTATCTCTACTCCTGTCCTTTTCTGGAGGGGAAAGTTCCACCCTGTGATCATGTGGTTGATCCCCATCCTCCAAGAGTCACTCTTTAGCATCAGCCCAGGTGTCTCTCACCCCATCACTGAGGAACTTCGAGGGCTCTGGGAGCTTTATGCCACCATGAGCCAGGGGCAAAAAGCAAAGGTACATTTTTAATTATGCCACACCGTGGGGGAGCTGGTTGAGTAGACACAAAGGGTGGGAGGTGGTCAGGGAATTGTACATGAATGACCTATGAAAAAACAGCAGAAGAAGAGAGGTGGGCTGGGTGAGAGGTAAAATCCTGGCTTTTGAGTTCTGGGGTAAAATGATTATAATGTTAGTTGGGGACACAGTTATTAGAATATCCAGGATGTGGGGACATGAGCCGAGGTGGACCTTAGAAATACATTGCAGAGGATGGGGTAGGGGTTTGGAGGCGGAGGACCTGTAGGACATTTAGAAGCTGGCCAGGCAGGCCAGCACTGGTGTGGTTGAGTAGCAGAGGTGGGCTGCTGTGTCCTTGCAAGTTGGGAGTGTGACAGGTACATAGAAGCTGCCTTTGCTAGAAACAGTGACTCTTCAGTTGGGCCTGTCGATGCCTGATGGGTAACTGAAAGTAGGCCGATGGTTGGCATCTCTGTGCCTGTTTCCTATGTTACCTTAAACTTTGGGTCAGACTCCTGCACAGCTCTGTGTGTAGCCAGGTTAATCACTGAAACAGTGTTTGCCTAAAGCTGGTAATCCTGCTCCTTCCAGGCCAGAGACACTGAGATAAGAGTCATTAAGGTATTTTCAAGATTAGGGATACCCTACCCAGTAGATTGTCAGCTGCCAGCCTGTCCAGCATCCTATTCCAGACCCACAGAGCCCTAGACCTGCCAGAAGCAGTGAGCCTTGCAGTGGGTCACCCCATGAAGAGACTGCCCCCTGGGTGGGAGCCATTACCCCAAGAAGCGTCTGAGTTGCCTCTAAGCAGGAGCAGTTAGTTCATGATAAAAACTCAGTTGCTCCCTCAAGAGGTAAGAACTTCTCCAGGGCCACACAGCCCAGCCCCAAGAGCCATCAGCTAGACCACAGGTGGACCCAGAGTGCTTAATTACACAGACCTGTTCTTCCCAAGTTCTTCCTTTTTACGCAGAACTCATGTCAGTTCCCCGAAGACTGGGCTGGGGACTTGGTGTCCCTGCTCTTGTCAGTATGAGTATACTGAATATTAAATTCTTTTTCATTTCACTGTTACTTCCTTTGTTCTGTTTGTGGGGCAAGTGCTGGGGCTCCTTGTCTCAGACTCCAGCCGCCCGGGTAGGCAGGCTGGGCTTTGGCGCTGCTCCAGGCTGGCTCCATGGCTGGTGGCACAGCGAGCCTTCAGTTCGACCGGGGCCAAATTTGTAATTGGCTCTTGACAACAGAGCCCACGGAACTACTGAAACATACACAGCGCTTTGTGTAGGATAGTTTCTATATGCTTTGTAAACAAATACAATTAACTCTCCTGTCCGCCTTATAAGGTAGGGGGCCATTTTGGGGATTGAACCTAGGGTCTTCACACTGAGCTAAATCTTAGCCCTTTTATTTTGAAAGAGTGTCTTGCTAAATCTCTTAAGTTGCCCAGGCTGGGGTTGAACTTGCGTTCTTTCTGCCTCAGCCTCCCAGAATGCACCTTCCTCCCATTGTATGGGTGATGGAGTGAAGGAGACTTGTCCTCATAATCATTACTTTAAGTCCAACACACTTGGTTATTAATAGTACATTTGAGATCCAAATTTAAGTATTTCTTTAAATTTTAACTCTCTTCCCTTCCTAAAATAAAATGGCGTTAGTTTTAAGTATCATTGGATCCTTCATCCACACAGTGGAAGCAATGAGTTCAAATCCACGCGTGTAGCGCGGCATTGTTACGCAGATTGGTTGGCACGAGCGGGCCAGGAGAGCAGAGTGTGCTGAAATGGGAGGACCAAAGGTGCTGTCCGCTGCTGAGGTCCAGCCCAGCCTCCTCAGGAGACACGCAAGGAGAGAGCTGCAGGAAGACCTGCGGTTTTACCAAGGCCACCAGATAGGACTAGAACTCAGGGCTCTGCCCTGGAGCCTGGTGAGGAATGTGCTGCTGTTAGCTTGGGTGACAGCTTACTTTAGAATGATTGGTTTTCAAGTACTCAGCAGTTCCCAGTCCAATGCTCTTCAAACTGAACTCCATGGGGGCCTTCAGCAGGTGGCCGTGTGGCCCGGGCAGAACAGCTTCTCCCTCAGTACATCGCCCCTTTTGCCCTGGGGCATTAAGTATGCTGAGAACTGTTGCCAGCAGTGCTGTTTTTCTTGGAAGAGGTGTGAAGAGTTTCTGACTCTCAGGGCAACACTCAGTGATGAGGTATTCAAAATGTGGGCCCAAATGCCAGCATGTCGGGTGGAAAGCAACCCACCATTAGAGCAGACTCTTCAGACCTGTGGAGGAGGGGCTGTGGGGATCACAGAAGAGCTCCTTCCTGGTTTCTTGCTACCTCCCAGGCCCATCTAGGCCGCAGCAGGGCAGATCCTTGAAATGTCTTCAACAGGCACTTGAGATCTTGCCTGACGTCAGCTCCACATGTGGTGATTGCTGCTTTCTTAGCTCTGAGGCTGAGTTTTCTCCCTGCACAGCTGTGGCTCTGTGGGCTCAGCCAGGAGGTCAGGATCCTGGCCTGGTGTGACCAGGGCCACCACATGCTGTGCCTGTGGCTTGGGGTTTTAGCTCAAGCACCGTCCCTAGGAAGAAGCAGGCTTTCAGCAACATCTCCACGTTTGGCCCACAGCTGTGTTTGTGTGGTTTGAAAACAGTTTTACTCTCGTCTCGACTGTGCCCCATCAGCGCACTGTGCAGCTCCTCTGCAGCCATCAGTAATCTCCGTTTTAATTAATCTTTCAAAGAAGCAGATTAAGTTGATTGCTTCTCAAGCTGAGTTTTGGTGAGGTACAGACCTTTCAGCTGTCCTACAGAAGTGATTGAAATAAGAATTTTTATATGAGCTTTGGTGCCCAGTTAAGATTATTTTTAGATCTCATCTCAATGGTTTATTTCCATCCTGTGGCTGTTTTTAACATAAGAACTGAAAAATGAAGAGTGGGGCTGGTTTTTATCTTTATTCTTTTCTTTCAAATATCCTAGGATAGCAGTGGTCCTAGCTGCTATATGCTTTGTTGGGTCTTCCCAAGGTGGTTGTGCCCAGTCACCAACCTTGCTTCTTTCAATTCTCCCTTGTCTTTACACTCAAGGCTTTGCCAATAACACTGTTTCTGACGTGTCCAAGCACAGGTCCTATGGCCACTGTATCCATGACCTAAGTCTAGCACTGAATGTAGCCAACTACACAGTAAATATTTGTTGATGTCGTTGGCTGGGTTCTCCAGGATGACAGGAGAGTGTCCCAGGCTTCCTGGTACCTTCAGGGTCTAGGATATTGCATCACAGAAGCAGTACTCGGTGAGAGTGTCTTGGATGAGTACACCTCCCTGAAGTCTATGGAAAAGTTGAAAAAGGGCAAGGAGTATTGCTTAGAGTCAACACACAAAAAATGTTGGCCTGTAGGTGTGTTATGCTTGGCTCATACACCGCCTAAACTTTTTTTTGAACCAAATGAAAAAAAAAAAATCAGGTAAGTTCTGCAGTGAAAAATCCAGGTGTCTACCTTCTTTTGAAACCTAAACTGTACTGGAACTGAGAGGGTGCTGCTGCCTTGAGTTCCTTTTGCTTACCTGTCCCTAAAATAATTTTGTGAAGCCATCTGCCCCTCACACACTTCTAGTCAATAGCTGAAGGTTTCATCATAATGCCACAGTGGCAAAGGATATTATTCCAGCTAATTGTACACATTGGCATCTTTGAATAAAACAGTGACATCGTTGTAACATAACCAGTGGAATTTAAATGCCATAGAAATTCAATACTCATCGTTATCCATTAAAATAGTACTAGATTAAGCTGTTCTGTAACCACTGGAATTTTTACCTCTTTTCTCCCTCCAGTCCTTTATTTAATATTTTATTCCCACAGAATTTTGTCTCAGGGCATTATATTTGACCTTGAAAAATATATATGTACATTTCCATTGAATTTCTCATGGCTGTAAGGGTCTAGATATTAAAAAAATTCCTATAGTTATCATTGCAGGAATGATTGTATACACCCATACACAACAGCTGTAGTGCACATTTTGATAAACATTAAAAAGAGAGTGTAGAATTTACTTGTAAAAGCTCCATGTATTTCATTAGGAGATATTTCCAATGTTTTCTCTTTTCCCCAGTTGTTTTACGTGTCCATGGGCAAATACTTCTTATTGTTGGGTTAAGAAGGTTCAGCAATAGTTCTGGACTGTTTTTGTGCTCTGAGGGCAGAGAGAGCATGTATAATTGAGGAGTAGGTGGGGCTAGGTGTGATGATGGTCTAGCACATCCTCATTCCCTTGCATGCTTTCTGACTTAGGTTCCCGTTATTTTTTTCTGCTGCTGTCTAGCTGTTGCCATTAGCTTCTTCTGCTTAGCAGCTCCTTCTTGAGTGGTGAGAGCTTGCCCTGCGTAGATCTGCATGGGTGCCTGCATGGGACTCTGTCAAACCCACTCTGCGTCTTGGGAAGAACGAGCAGGGAGTAGTCCTGAGCACAGTCAGGAGGGTAAAAGGTGAGATCACTGCTGGACTCAGGCTCCCCAAGGACAGGACCACATCATAGCTTGTGACCTCCACAAGGGTGGAACACAGTGCTCTACCACCGACCTGCACCCCGACCCCCGCCTTTGCCACTTAAACTTCACTGTGAGCTGTTCTTTCTGCTGACTTTAAGTGTGAGCCACTGGGTAGAAGTCTAGGTATCGAGGAAGTGCCTGAGTTACTCTTTTATGATTTGACTAAGGCTTGTGTCGGCAAAAGATGAAAGGCCTCAGAAGGAAGCGTGGAGTTTGGAGTTGCCTGGGCTTCCTAATTGACATGCAGAGCCAGCCTTCATTCTGTTTTCTCATGGCTTCGACCTTTCTCTTAATAGCGGCTGGTCCCACAATCTCTAATCCCTCCTAAATACTATAGAAAACGTAACTGTCATGGTCTGGAGACATTTATATCCAGAGAATCAGAGTGTGTTTGGAGATGTGACGTATCCCCTGGAATCCTCACCATGGTCTTTATATCTTTGTGGACAGGGACTCACCGCCTTCTCCTGGAGTGTGACATGGGCACCTATGACATAGGTGCTCCATATTACTTCCTCTCCTCCTGGGATGCATCTCTGGTCACGAAATGCCTTACAGTCCTCAGCACTCCCCTTTTTATTCAATAAACTTCAATCAGACACCAAATCTGAGTCCCTCCTTGGTTTATAAACCCTCCATTTTGTTTTCCTTCCCGAGTGTGTTGTTTTCATTCTTATTCACGTAACCAGCCTGAGCCCCTGGTCTGTGTCTGGCATGTTCTAGGTGCTGGGTTACAGAGAGCCAGTGGGGATGCAGGATTGCGGATACGCTCTCTGGCAGGGAGAAGCATCCGCATGACAGGCAGCATGGAGGCTGGCAGGGCAGTGGGGCTCTTTTGGGATGCTTCAGAAGGGGGTGACTGGGGTCCCTTGGAGTTAGCCTGGGAGAGTCAGGATGGCATTACTGAGGAGGTGTGTGGGCTGCAGCTTGTGGGGTGAGAAGGAATTTGTCAGCCAAATAAGGGGTGAGGGCTTCCTGGAAGGTGGACCAGCTTTGGAACTGAGACCAAGAGCATGCAAGATGGAGGGATCTGTTGAGGGGTCCAGGCATAAGAGAGGAAACCGGAGAGTTGATTGTCAACAGCTTTTTATGGCGTATGTAGTAGTTTGGACTTTATTCTGTGGGGAATTGAGGGAGGAATGTGATCAGCCTTTTTGTGTGTTTGAAAGAACACTTTGATACTATGGCTAGAAGGTGTAAGACTGTTGGGGAGACTAATTAAATGTATTGGAGTCACAGAAGGTAGTTGGAGAGATAAGTGCCCAGGTAGATCAATGGGATGGGACAGACAGAAGGTACCTTGGGATAATAAAGTCTGTCTTTAGAGTCATTTTGGATTTGTGGCATCAGTACTAAGGAGAAAGGCAAAGTTAAAGGTTCAGAGTTTGGGCAGTTGGCTAAAAGGTGGTGCATTCTATGGAGAATGCTCAGTGGGATCAGGTTTGTGTGGAAGAAAAGTGATCATCCCAAATGCCTAGAACTGGAGGGACTCATATGACCCTGGTGTAGTGCCCAGGTGCACAGAGACACCAGGTGGAGAGAACTGTCATGCTGATGGGGAGACAGGAAGTGGCATTTTTGGGGGTCTTGTTTTTGTCTGCCTTAGGTGCTTAAGCAATTTTGTTGATTGGTTGGTTCACAGGAAAGGAGCACAGAACAAAATGTGGAAAGAAGAGGAAAGAGCTGTGGGAGGGAGGAAAGAGTCTTAATGATGGGCATGTGAAGACAGGTACCAGGACAGGCTGTGGGCTGTGTCAGAAAGTGCTTTGTGACAAGCTGCCCCTACTCGCCACCTGTGGCTCTGTCAACATCTGCGCTGTGGATGCTCAGCAGTGAGAATGTGGTTCTGGCTGCAAGGTGACACTGTTTTGTCCACCGAGAACCTTGGGCAGGTCTCCATTCTGTGCCTACAGGTCTTTAACCACACTCTGAGGATTAAATGAGATGAGCCTAGATGCTGGCATAGTGGGCACTCAAATAACTGTCTGTTGAAGTAATTGCATGTACATATCTTCTGTAAAGATTGTAAATTTACAGCCAAACTTAAATCTGGGATTCAAGATAGTTTTTTAAAGAGATTTCCCTCGTGTCATTTATGGTCCTTGGGATTGAACCCAGGGCCTTTGCATTGAGCTACATACATCTCCAACACTGTTAAAAATGTCTTATTTTGAGACTGGATCACCCTAAATCACTGAGTTACCAAGGCGAGGCTTGAATTTGTGATTTTCCTGTCTCAACCTCCCAAGTGTGTGCCCTCTCACCTGGCTTTTTTTCCCCCCCGTTTATGAAAGGGTGCATTTAAAATTCCTGCAGAGAGTGGGATAAAGCCTCTTGGTTATTGCATTTAAAAATATTTGACTTGCAAACATTAAATATACTTTAAAACAGTAGTCTATTATTAATAATAATTCTGTTATAAGAAACCATATTATACAGTGCTTTTAAGATTTTTTTCCCTTCAGCCTTTCAACTGCTCCCCCTAACTGGCCTCCCTTGATGTGACCATGTTATCAGTGAGGACCTGAAGCTGACCTGTGTTGCACAGCACGTCCCTGATTTCCTGCTTTGTGGTATCTTGTGGCAGCTGAAGGCTTCAGGGCCAATGAAAACTTACCTTTCTCTTAAAAAAAAAGACCAAAGAGAAAAAAGGATTAAGCATCTAGTTACTTGAGCTTTTGAAGAGCAAGAAATTCAGGAAGAAATTTGCTAATTGAGCAAATCTAGATCTTAATAGTCTCAGATAGGTGCACCTACTTGGAAATATGGTACATCTTATAAATAGATACACCTTTGATGAGTTGTGGAGGCTGAAACAAGTTTAGGAAAACTAAGAGAGAAAGCTGTTTGTTACTGTTAATTAATTATTGTGCAGGGCTATCCTAAGATTGGGTTACCCTTTGTTTTTGTTTTGTGGTGCTGGGGAGTTGAAACCATGGCCTTGCACATGCTGGGTCAGTCCTCTACCACAGAGCTATACTCCCAGTCCTTGGAATCCTCTTGGCATGAACTTCACTGTGCAAGTTAGAATCCTAGAGTTTTAGAATAGATGGAATCTCAGAGATCAACTCTTGAGTTAAAGTTACCAAGAAAGCTTCCTGAGGTGATTCATTTGCTTCATCTTTACACGGATAAAGGGCTTCTCTTCTGGGAGTGTCCTCCTGGCCACTGAGCATTGAGCTGACATAATCTTAGTCCACGGTCTGTATGGTTTGGCCTGTGCCATCCCTTTATGGGTGGCTCTGTGGTTTCTATGGGGCCTTTTGAAATACTGAAAGTAGGTGCCCCCAAAACTTCCTCTGGCTTTGGGCCACAGTTGGCTCCAGGCCAGCCAGCACATTTTGAGCACCTGAACAGCACTGAGTCACTTGCCCAAGGATGGAGATGGAGGATTTGGGTGCCTGGAAAGCTGCCCATGTAGAGAGTACCATGGTGCAGCAGCTATAACACACATCATTTTCATGTTCTGTCCAGAGGCAGGCAAAGAATTGGCAGCAGAACCCCTCTGTTTTCTTAGAGTGTCTGTGTATTGACTTGGGCCCGCAGTCCTAAGCAGCTATCTTAAAAGCTGAAGCCAGGTGTGGTGGAGTATGCTTGTGATCCCAGTCCTCAGGGAGGGTGAAGCAGAAGGACCACAAGTTAAAGTCCAGCCTGGGAAACTTAGGGAGCCCCATTGTCCAGATTAACAAAGAGGAGTGCAGACATAGCTCAGTGCGAGAGTTCCAGGTTCATTCTCCAGTACTGTAAAAACGAGTCATAGTTCCTTGGATCTAAACCCAGAACAATTAACAGCTGTAAGCATCTTGCTCAGTAAGTGCCTGAGTGTTGAAGTTCCACCAAAACCTCGTTAATAGGAACTCCTATAGAGTTGGAACACCTAGGACAATAACAAGGGTGGGCTGAAGTTTTCTGGAGACAGTATCTCTGAAACAGGAGTCGCTAGGCAGATGCATAATATCAACATGACATGGCCACGTTGTATAACCTTCATACTAGAACAAACACTTGGCTTCAATGTTTGCATGTGTAGTCAAGTGTTTATAACAAGTAATTCTTATCTGGGGCAACAAGACTCCCTAGCAATAATTTGCCAGCCATGTAAAAGTTGTTTATGAATTTCAAAGCATTTGAATTGAATTTCTTCACAAATTTTTGTTTGTTTGTTTTTTTCCAGTACCGGGAATCGAACTCATGACGTTGTGCTTGCCAGGCAGGCACTGTGCTGCTGAGCTAAATCCCCAGCCCCCACTTCATGAATGTTTTGAAGTGGATGGTTGTAGCTGATTTGTTCGTGCCAGAGCAGACAGGAGTGCCTGCCTGGTGTGAAGGACATATTCAGGATCTCTTTGTCTAACGTGTGAATTCATCAAACGGTGCTGGGACTAGGGGTTAACTAGCTGGGAAAAACAAGTGCATTTTCCTCAATAGGGGTCCTGTTGGCTTTTTGGCAAAGGGATCTTTTCCTGGGCTGTGCTCGCACCAGATGGCAATCATACTCACCCCCATTTTGACCATCCCCAAAGTTCTCACTTGGCTTCCAGATATCCCCTGGGGTACCACTTCCATCTCTGGCCAGCAGTTCTCACATCTCATCACCACCAGGAGAAATTGTGGATGTTGAAAAGTTAAACTGGACATACCTATAATCCCAGCTACTTGGGAGGCTGAGGCAGGAGGACTGCAAGGTTAAGATCAAGGTGGTCAACTTAACAAGACCCTATTTCAAAATAAAAAAAAATATAAAGGGCTGGGGCTGTAGCTCAGTGCAAAGCCCTTTCAGTTCAATCCTCAGGACTGCAAAAAGAAAAGTTAAATATAAAAAAGTAGAACAAGCAGAAGAATACACAAATTCATACCTGGCCAAAGATTTACTTCCTTCTTTGAACTCACGCTATTGGACACCACACAGTCAAGCTTCTTGCCATACCTGGGCCGCAAGGGCCGCAAGAGTGCTGCACAGCTCTGACCCTCATCTATCCCATATTCTCCTAGGCAGTTTCACTGCACATCACTGTCTTCTCTTCCTCTTCACGCAGAGCACAGAGGACAGCCAGCGTATCTTGTCACAACCTTGCGTCTCCAAGCCACAGCCTTTCCCTTTCTTCCTAAGGAAGACTCATGCAGGGCCTGCTGCTGTCATTCCCAAAGGTTCTGCTTCTTCAGCCACCTCCCCTCAACCTCCAGTATCTCCCATCTGCTTTCTCTTCTGCCCTTTCCTTACCGCCTGTCATCTGTCTCAGTTGTCCCTCAGTTCTGAGCCGCATGTTTGACACAGATGTTCTTTACCAACATCTGCTTGCCTCTCTCAGTCCTTAGATTCCTGGCCAGGCCACTCAACACCTTCTCTTTAGCCTGGTGGGGAGGCATGGGCCCTGTCACCCACAGCCTGGGCTGGAATCTAGCCTGTTAGGTCACTCTGAGCTTAGCAGGGAGAATAATAACCCCCAGAGAGGGAAATGTACCCCCAAGGGATGAAGAAGAGGGATGAGGGAGAATGTAATATGCATGGAAGATTGTGTCACCCAAGCCCAGCTTCTTTCTCACATTTTCTGTTCTCACCGTTCTCTTCTTCCAACTTCACACCTCATCCCCTGGAGACTGTCCATGGTAGTTAACAACCTCCATGCCAAACTTCTCTCCTCACCCTGTCTGCACTGCCACTCCACAGCTTTGTCTTTTCTGACCATGACTCCCTGTTCTCCAGCTCACTCCTTTTCTATTTCATGGTAACCCCTTCTAGAAGGTTCCCTGGGGCCCTGAGGTCAGGGAGCATGCTGAATTGGCTTTTACCAGCTCTGTCTCACGGGCAGGCATTGAAGGGTTGGAGAAGGAAAAGCTGGTTGATCAAATATCAGATCTAAGAGGAAATTCAATTTATTCTTCCTAGTTATTGAGCAGCATTGTCCAAACAGGACTTCCTGGAGCATTTTTTGGTGGTTCATGATCTAAGTGCTTCCCCCACCCCAGTATGGCTTGTGTCTAGATACTGTCCCAAAGCCCATGTGGTCATAAGTGGGGTTTTTCAGAGGTGGCTGGATCTAGAGTGTGTGACTCTGGGATTAAGGATGTGATACTGGGATTGATTCATGGTACAATGGTAGGATTAAGAATGTCCCACCCTGTGTGTGAGCACACTAAGGGTGGGTAGTGTGGGTAGATTATAAGAGACAGAAGGAAGTCTGCTGCTATTGATTATTACTTGCTGCTATCCTTGCTCCTTTGCTGCTTGCTGCCTTCCTGCCTTCTGCTTGCAATGAACTGTTTCTCCTCTGCAGTTTCACCCTGCCTTAGAGCAGCCAACTCTGAACTGAAACCTCTACAAACTGAACTAAATAAACCTTTCCTCCTGTAACTAACTTTGGGTGTCAGGTATTTTGTCTCAGCAGGGAGAAAAGTAATTAAGAGACCCCCCCAAACCAGATTTTTCTGGAGAAAATAAAGCCAGAATTCTTCCACAGACACATGGTTCATTGACACAAGCTTTTGAATGCTGTTTGAGACATCTCCATTGTGACTCCAAGGTATGGTGGCATAGTCAGCTTCCTTTTTGCTTGTACAAATATTGGAATTGAAGAAAGGTGCAGTCTCAGATCTTGTTCCTGGGAATGGTTCATATCTAGTACAGATGGGTTCAGGGTTGGGGGGTGTGGCTCTCAATGTGGGGGTGCTCTGTTGACTTGAAGATGTGCTCAGTTCCCTTTCTCAGCTCATTTGTCACACACAGCATGTGGTCTTGTGATTTTCTCATTCATTTCCCCAGCCTGGGCTCGTCCTGTTTAAGTGATACGGTATCTGTTTTCTCTTTTATGACTTTTATCCCTTACTTTGCCTGTTACTTAACAGTTTATTTTCTTCTATAAGCACTTATTTAGCACCTTCACTGAGCAGGCACCGTGCTAGGTGCTGAGGAGTCCAGTAAGTAAGATTTCCATGATCTCTGTCACCATGGACATGGCCACTGCTCTAATGGGTGGGAGGGGAATGGGTGCTGGGATGTGAATGTGCACATAAACTGGTACACCATGTGATAAATGCTGTTATAGAGAATAAGGGGAAAGGCAGCAGATGTTGTTTCAGGGCAGTCAGGAGGCCCTCTGTGCTACTTGAAGTATTTTTCTTTTCTTTCTTAAAAGATAGCTTTATTGAGCTATAAAGTCAGAGACCATGGAACCAGTTATTTGCAGAGTACTATTTGATGATTTTTTGGTGTATTATTCTCTCTAAATTGTGATAATATATGTATAATATACAGTTTACCATTTTAGCCATTTTAAGTATACAAGTCAATGAATGAATGAATGAATGAATGAGTTGATGAATTGATGGTGTTGGGAGTGGAACTCAGGACCTCAGGCGTGCCAGGCAGTGCTGTAACCCCTGACCCATCCGCCAACCCCAGCTTAACGACACTCTGTGTGGTTATAGTGTTGCACTATAATACTGTTTCCAAAACTTCCATCAACACTACTTCCAAAACTTTTTCATTATTCCAAACACATGCCCTATAACTGTTAATCAGTAATGCCATTCACCTCCTCCAGCCCTGTAACCTCTAACCTACTTTCTTTGTTTGTGACTTTGCCTGTTCTAGTATGTCAGGTGGTTAATCACGCAGAATTTGTTCCTCTGGGGCTGGTGCCGTTCATTGTGGATGCAGTGCCTTCCGGGTTCACACACGTTGTAGCTTATATCAGAACTTCCCTTCTGTGGTTTAATAATATTCAGACGTATGAATATATCACATTTTGTTTATCCATGTTGCTTGTAATCTTAATACATACTTACTTACTTTCCTAGCTCTTTCCCAAACTTTTTACAAAGTTAATGTCCATGCCATTTTGCCAGTAAATTGCTCTTGATTGATTGAATTTATTAATAATTTTGAGCAAAGTAATGGTGGTGGTAACAAGCCAGAAATGCCATTTCTTGGTGTGTGTGTAACTATATGCATTTTCTTGAATGGGTATATTTCTTTTTTAATTTTTTTATTTTACAAAAAAAAATCCAAAATTTTAGGACAAAAGAATGAGAATAATAACAGTTAGTACACTGTATATTATATCATTATCTTCAAAGTACTGAAGTTACTAAGAGTACAAGACATAGACGAAAAAGATTCTTACAAAAAAGAAACAGATAGTACCACAAAATTTTCTTTTCTATTAACTAAGAGAAACCAGTAGTATAAATGAAATAAATTAGCAGTTAATTTAAAATACTTTTGAAACAAAAACAACAGATTGGGTAGTTTGTGGGAGTATTTGAACTTCTACCTACTTTCCATTTATCTATCTACTATTTTGCTTTTTTATTTGTGTGTGTGTGTGTATATATATATATATATATATACGTACATCATACATACATGCATATGTATGTTTTTAGTTTCTAATTAAAATGGCTATACTTCCAAAAGTGATGTATAGATTTAATGCAATTCCAATCAAAATACCAATGGCATTTCTCACAGATCTAGAGAAAACAACCCTAAAATTCATATGAACCAGAGGAGAGCCAGAATAGCAAAAACAACCCTGGGTAACAAAAGAAAAGCAGGTGGCATCACAATCCCAGACTTGAAGTTGCACTACAAAGCTACAGTGGCTAAAACAGCATCTTACTGACACAAAAACACGCATGTGGATCAATGGAGAATCAGCAGAAATGACCCCAGTAACATTCAGCTATTTGATCTTTGACAAAGAGGCACAAAGTGTTCACAGGAGGAAAGATAGCCTATTTAGTAACCAGTGCTTAGAAAATTGGATATCCACATGCAGATGATTGGGTCTATACTAATCTCTCTCACTATGTACTAAACTAAAATAAAAATGAGTCAAAGCTCCAAATGTTAAAATAGAGCTGGGCGTGGTGGTGCACACCTGTAATCCCAGCACTTGGGAGGCTGAGGTAGGAGGATCATTGTGAGTTCGAGACCAGCCTGGGCTACAAAGTGAGCTCAAGGCCAGTCTGAACTGCATAGTGAGACCCTGTCTCAAAAAGACAAAACAAACAAACAAACAAAAAGGTAAAATAGAAATACAATTTGCTGGAGGATAAAATAGGTACAACTCTTGAAGACATAGGCATAGACAAGGACTTTTTTGAACAGAACTCCAGTGGCACAAAACATAATAACGAGAATGAACAAATGGGATCACATCAAATTAAAGAGCTTCTGCACAACAAAGGAAGCAGCCCACAGAGTGAAAAGACAACCTACAGAATGGGAAAATATTTTTGCCAGCTGTTCCTTGGAAAGAGGACTAAAATCTAGAATATAGAAAGAACTTGAGTGGTACATTTCTGTGTGTCATATAAGAGATGTCGTTGGTGAATGAGAGTGGAGAAGATAATATGGGGGAGGTGGTGAAATTGCAGAGACCTGAAGCAGTTTATCCCTGCTCTCAAGCTGTTTAACAAGAAAGCCAGTCCTCCTGATGCTGTTATCTCGATATATTCTCAGGCTCTGCTCAGATAGACTTGTACATGTCCCATGTAATAAGTGTCTCATAGACCTGAAGCGACACACACGAAGTTTAAGTATTTTCCTGGAGGAATGGTCCCTGGGAGGGTGAATTGATAAATTTTTTTATTATTTGCCTCATAAATCAAAGGAGGGACCCATCCAGTACAAGGTGGTAAGGCAAATATATAACGGGTTTGACAAATTGTGCGTTCTCTCATATCTAAAATGATGTGCATTCAATAGCAAGACCAGACCCAGAGCAATTCTGGACTTTGGGTATAGTCTGAGCTTTGCTGAGCCTCCATTTTCTCTTGATAGATATTCTCCACTGTGCCTTTTATTTTAACTGATTGTAATTGGCCAGTGTCTGCAGACTTCAGTGCACTTGATCTTTTTGTATTTGAAATAATAACCACAGGCGGCAGAGTGTAGTGATTCTGTTGGCCCCTGTGTGTTTCTAGAATGCACCATTCTAGAATGTACTTGGCGAACCTACACTGTCTTATCTGCGTGATTCCATCTCACAACTGAAATGCATATTTAAAAACCTTGTGCTCCACTCACATTTTAAACTGTGAGCTCATTTTATGTTGGCTCCTATCATGTTGGCTCATGAAGTATTGGGGCCAGTCTGATGTCAAGTGATCCTCCTTGGAACCAAATGACCTGGGCTAGTCTTCTGTGTCTTTATTTTTAAATCTTTTTTCTTGATAGTGCTATGGATTGAACCCAGGGCCTTGCTTATGGGCTTTTGTGCCCATATTATTGGTAACAGTTACAAAGTCAGGAATTAAAATAGAACATCTGCACATGTATGCAATTTGATCAGTCTTACTTGGAGTTTGAGTCTGTTAGAATAGGCCGCTCTCTCAAGTGATGCTTCATTAGAGAGACAGAGAAGATTCAAGACAAGGCTTTAACAACACAGGTGTGCTCCTTTCCATCTATACAGCTGTGATGCTTTTCTTTTATCACAGACCTCCTCTCCTGGTCACAGGACCCCACCTTGGTATATTTGGACAGGGTGAGCAGAGGGGAAGTCAGCAGCTACCTGCTTCCTCCAGCCAGCTCCAGCTTGCTTGCAGTTCCTTTTTATAGTCAGTAGAGAAAGAAAAGTGGAACCAGTGTTGATTAAAAATGAAACCAATTGTAAGTAACAGCAGATGTCTATGGTGACTGTAATAAAAACAAGCTGTGGTAAGGAGGGGCTGTTAGGCACTGGATTTTCCAGCCGCCTCCTCCTCCCTCTCTTAAGATGAATCACTTGCTCATCTGTGTTTGCCCCTCTTGGGTTCTTTCTGTCCCTGGAAAGAGTTCATGGATGTCTTCCAACTGCCCTTTCTCGCTTGACTCACTGTGGGGCAGAGAATTTGTCCTTGCCTATTCTGAGTGTGGGTCTGGGCAAATGGAGCATGCTGTAGAAGTCAGGTTTCTTTCCCTTTCTTGAGGGGTCTGAGTGCTATAGGATGATGGTGGTGATGATAATAATGATGAGGAACCCCAATATAGATGGACACAGAAACTATGTTTGAAGGAAAAGCTGTATAGGTCATTTGCTGGTGTTTGTGTGTCTTGAATTACTAGATTTACAATAGTTTTGACTTCAAATATTCTGTCCCATTGTCATACTCCATATATTTCAGACTGAATTTTGCTATCTTTTGCTTGAAAGAAATGTTAACCATATATTTACAGAGTTTGGAAAGAAGGATGCTGGGCCTGCCAGCCTTGAGTCAGATTCCTTGGCCTTCTGAGTTTGGAGCTCCATAGACCTATTTTTAGTGGTTGTCAAGCTTATCCTTCAGCAGAGTCACCTGTAGGGCTCTTTAATACAGAAATTGCAAATCATCAGTTCTGGAGTCATATGGGGCTTAAGAATCTGTATTTCTAACAAGACCCTAGGTGATGCTGCTGGTGTGGGACCTGCTGTTTAAGAACTTTTCTTGGTGCTGGTTCATGACAAAATTTTCATTGGTGGTTTAGTAAAATGAGAAAAATAAAGTGCATTAGTTTTCAGAAATCCAACTGTATTAAATGGAGAGATTATCCATTTTTCTTTGACACTGTATCTTTTCTATATTCTGATAACTGATGATACAGTAGCTTTTCTTTCATGAAGTGCGGGTGATGTCATGCCTGTTTGGGTGTACTGACTTAAAAACCTGAGTTGGCAGCTCGAATCTGGTATTTCGGAAAGTTGTATGGCTTTCTGAAATCTAAAATTCTAAGAACCATAATCTAATAAATGTGTAGCTTAGTGCTTTAAAAATGTTCTCCATTTAACAAGAGATAGGGGTAATGGAGTTGGTACAAGAGAGGGGCCATTGCTTATTTGTTTGGCCGTGTCTTAGCTGTTTATTTTTTGATGGCAGTTGTGGTAAACTTTCTGTTTTGCAAAAACCCTGTGTCTTGCAGTCAACTCAGTACAAAGAGGACAGCAGCACATGTGCAGCAGGTATATCGGTTGAGACATGTTTTATCTCTGAAATGATCATTTTCCTCTGTGGTTTCAGCAATAGCTGGGGAGAGTGGTTGGCTATGAGGATCATGGCTTGAGTTTTTGATCTGATGTGTTATCTCCTGTGCCTCATTGTCTCGTAGTCAATGGGAAACAGATATTTTGTACAAACATCTTGCATTTTTCAAGTTTTCTATAATTTTCTCAAACCTCGCTCTTGGAATAAATATAATATTGATGCCCACTTGTAGGAAAGTGTTGGAAGTGTTCTGGTGAGCTTGTACCATTGCTTTGTAATATTTTAGGCAAAATTAAAGAAAATGTAGCAACTATTCTTAATTAATTTGCATTTGGAAGGTTTCCTTGAAAAATCCTCTTAGTGTCCCAGCCTTTTGCCTTGGTGAGTTGGATGATTGATTGTCCTAATTTTCCATTTAGCTTCGCCTGTGTAGACATGGTTTTATTTCAGGTTGTTTAGATCTTGCCTGATGGCCAAAGTCAGTTCAGATTAAGGAAATAAATGAAGGAGAGTCATTTTCTTCTCTGTGTTCAATTCATTTAACATTCATTTGGAAGTTCTGTGGAAAAATGTCTGTCTTGTTTCTTAGCATGATTCTGCTACTCTTCCAGTGTTCATTTGCATTATGACACTGACTGCCACTGCAGCAGTTGGAATCTTGAAAGTACCCAGAGACTTGCCTCAGAGGCCATGCATTAAAGGCTTCATGACGTTGGTGGGAGGTGCTAGAAACCTTAAGGAGTGAGGCCTAAAAGGGAGTTCTGATTACTCTGGATTTGCCCTGAAGAGGATCACGGGACCTGGGCCCCTTGATCCTTTTCTCTTTTGTTTCCTGGCATTGAAGGGAACTATTTGCTCTGTTACATGGTTCCTGCCATAATGCACTGCCTCACCACAGGTTCCAAAGCAACAGGGTCAACCAGCCATGGTCAGAAACCTCCAAAACTGGCCAGAGTAACCTTCTCTTGTCTTTATAAGTTGATTACCTTGCACATTTGTTATGGAACAAAAGCTGACTAAACACAAACACTCCTTCTTAGTATATGAACTTCTTTCTTGATGATTGGTGCTTTTGTAGTCTATTACCATTGCTTGAAATGTGTGTGACAATTTTCTTTCTAAAACCCAAGTTATATAGTATATCACTTAGCCATTTCTTTTATCTTGGAGTGTATGGTGGTGTCCCTATCTTGTGAAACTTGTTTCTTCCACGTGTTGTTTCTCCTTGACTATTTTTCAGAGTCTTAATTCTACACATTTTACATTATTATCCCAATGTTATTGCTAAGAAATCACTTCCTGTTTGAAGCAGAGTAAAACCATGGTTATTTTGTTTTCTTTAAAAATATGGGCATTTGACCAAAGGGAAAAATATTTATAAATATGAGATTGTAGCTGTTGTTGTGCCAAGACTTGTTCAATATAATATCACACAATAAAAGCACAGAATTTACCATCCATTTTTTGGATATTATCTTTGTGGTTTCTTAGGTTCCACATCATCTTCTCTTAGGAAATAATAGGGCAAGTCCTTGTGAAAGGGCCACTCCCTTTAAAAAATCAGAATTAGCTCTATTAAGGGAGAAGTGTCTGGAAATGTTAATTTGGGTGGAAACATTTAGTTTGGTTTTAACTTTTGTAGAATTATTCATGCAATAGCATTTGCTGAGATTTTGCATTAATAGAATAGGCAAATCAACTTTGTGTCAGTATGTAAAATTTTGCTTCTTTTTCTGTCGTGATTGCTGGTTGCACATAAAACTCAGAGAAGGAAAAAGAGTATAGCCCAAAGATGAAGTGGGTAGGATAACGCAGGGCCCGCCCATTTCTACTCTGCCCCCTTTATGAACTGTCTGAATGGACCATGGTGGTACGAGTCTAGTACACTGCGAGCTGATGTGGGCTAATCCCACAGGTTGTGGTTGGGGGTTGGGTACAGGGGAAGGCTTCACCTGCAGAGTGGAGTTGGAGTAAGGCATGGACCTCACTGGGCATCAGAGGGAAGGTTCTGACTGGTTTTTGGCAGGGAAAAGAAATAAACATTTGCTACACCGAGTTGTTTTTTTCCAGAGTGAGTGAAGTCCTGTGTTACCTGTGGATCTGCTGCTCTTGGAGGCTTATTCCTTCACTTTACTGCCTTCCTTATAGGTTCAGGGGACCGTGCCCCAGGCCTTCTCTGTCGCCTGCAGGTGTCCTGGATGTGCCCCTGAAGTGAAGCTGCCTCACGTTCATCTGAGTGATTTGTTGGTGGACTCCCTAAAAACTTTCCAGTGCTAGAGGCCTGTGATCTTTGTGCCAGTGTCTTCAGACTCTAGAGTCACATGGCTGGCATCTGAGTCTTTGTTGTGTGACCGTGGGCAGCCTTGAAGACTCTTTCCTCATCTGTCAAATGGGACGGGAATAGTACTTGTCTCCTAGAGCAGGCTGTGGACAGACCTTAGTGCAGTGTCTGGCAAGGAGTAAGTTTTCAAAATTATGGGCTGTTGTTATTGTCATTGCTATTGATTCAACACAGAGGGATGGACTGTATGACCTTCTGAGTTTTCTTTTATTTTGTGTGTTTGGGAGGGGGCAGGGAGAGGGAGAAGGAGAGGGGAGAGAGAGTGAGGGAGACGGTGGTGGGGAGAGGGGAAAGAGGGAGACGGAGAGAGAGAAAGAAGTGAACAGCACAACCCGTACATGGACTGTGGGGGTTGTTTGAGCAGAATTTCAGTGTCTGGTCTTTGAAGATAGCCAGGAATTTTGGAGGTGCTACAGTGCCAGAGAAAACAGGTTCAAGAGAAAGAAAACAGGTAGGATCCATTGTGGAGCAGGAGGTGGCCTTGAGTTGTTTAGGGTGGCTCTCTGCCAGGGGACTGCTCAGGCCTCCACTGGCTGAATGGGTGGGGGGCAGGAAAGTCTTGCCAGGGGCTGTTAGCCTAGGTTAGTCACAGTGGGATCCAAGTCTCCCTGTGTTTTCTGTACCTCCTGGGTCCTTAAAAAATGAGAGCCATCCTGACAAGTGAGGAGCGCAGAGGTCCCCTGAGGTAGAGGCTGCACTGTGACATGGAGACAGGATAGATGGACATCGCCTGTCCCTGCCTATGCTCTCGCCAGGCCTCCCAACACAGCATGAGGTGAGCCAGAATGGATGCACATCCCAGGGCGTTGGAGCAGAAAGGACTGTTTAGACCAGCACTCGCCCACAGGGAGCTCTCAGTCCAGCAGACTGGGTAAGGGAGTGGACACATCATCTAGAGAAGCATGTGACTGCAGTGTGGTAACACAGACAGAGGAAGATTGGTTACTGACAGATGGAAATGGCAGTAGAGCCACTTATTACTAGAGAAGGACCTGTGTTATTAACCGACTCATCTTAAACGGTTATTGTTCTTTCTGGCTAAATTGCCCTGAACTAGGTGGGTATCATAGATATTTTTACACCTGATTTTATTTTCTTCCAAGGTTTTCCTAATTAAGTTGAATTGCACAGTTGTTTGTATATGTACTGCTTTTATTTTAAAGAGAAAAAAATAAAACAAAAATTTAAAACAAGATAATAGGAGAGTAACAACGGTTACTACATTGCGTACTGTTATGTTTAAATTAGTTTCTCAGATGTACATGTACGCTTAAACACATTCTTGTCAGCTTCCTGCAAGTACCACCAGTGGTTCAGAGCCGCTGGGCAGTGAGACATATAGATTACAACCCTGCCATTAATGTGTTAATGACATCATACTATTTCATTGTTTGGTTGTGTTTTCCTTATGTACCCATTGTTCTGTCATTCAATGTTTGGTTTATTGCCATTTATTATTCTTTTACTATGAGAAATAACATATGCAGTGAGCACCCTTATGCATAGATTTCGCTCCATGATCCTGGTAACTTCTTGTGATAGATTTTGAGAAAGGGATAAAGGAAAGAGATATACGTATGGTTTAAGAGTTTTTAAGGTGCCATAATCGGCTTTCAGGAAGGTATTTGTTATGAATTTGTACATACTAGTACTGTAATGTGTGAACATGTCCATCTTGTCATACCCTTGCCAAGAATCAACACTACAGCTTTCGTTTTCTAACATTATAGTACAAAGTAAAGCCTTTTACAGTTATCAAAGTGATTCAGGGTAGTACTAGAAAATACTTGGCTGTTCACTTGAGGAAAGGTTCTAGTTATTTCATTTGTGCTGGAATCTCAGAGCCCCATGTGGAGGAGGTAGACAGTGAGGGTCTGTGCCTGCTGAGGAATGACCCACAGTTATCAGGGATGGAAGGCTGACTGAGGGGCAGGTGTGGCTGAAGGATTGCTCATGCAGAGTAGCTGCTTGCTGCTTATAGCCTGACTTTCCTAATTACATGAATTTCTTAGTCTCTCTTTGACCTAAAATATAGAAAGGTACCTGAGAAGTCACCTATTTGAAACTTCATGTCAAATAGATAGCAATTGCTCTGCCTTGTTAAACTCCAGGGACAGGAGATTTTATAACCTTTAATGATTTTAGCATTTATTTTCTTTAACATTCAAAAAAAACGTGATGTTGTGAATACCCAGCTCCACCTCCTGCCTTGTTTTGTTTTTGTTTTGAATAGGTAAAAGACAAAATTGAAAACAATAAAACCCAGTAAGGTGAGGTTGGTAGCCTAGGGTCACTTTATTGGAAGGTCCAAGAATAGAACTGGGTTATCCTGAGATACCTATTGACTTTGGGCAGTAACGTTTTCCAGTGTTGGGAGCAATATTTTCCAAGTTACTGTGAAAATGGGAAAATCCACTAGCAAACCAGGGCCAAGTTTCCTGACTTTTCTACAGCCTTTATGGACAGCATGCAGAGCACACATGCACAGTGAGTCAGATCCATGGTTTTCCTAGTGCGTAAAGCATTACACAAACAGTGGACTCCCCATTGGGCCTCTCTGGATTCCGAATGAAGCCAGAAAGTGATTCAGTCCTAGATCAAAAGAGAAAACGCGCACATCCCAAAAAGCAAAAATAGAATTTCTGTTATTTTCTAGTCGCAGAAAATACTGAGATTGGAAAAACTTGGTTTTTCAGCTTCTCTGGAATTTTATTGTATATATTGGTTTTCCTTATATGGTTTTCTTTTGTGCATAAACAGTGGCCACCATAGCTATTATACCTGGAACATGACCCTGGGTGACTGCTGCTTTTGGGGGGACTACAGTAGCTAAATTGGGTTTCAAAATTTATAGTAAGGAGTGAAAAATTGGAGGAACCATTTTTTTATAACCTTAGTGGAAAATTACAGCTGTGTAATTTTTTAAAAATCATAGCATTTTAGTGACAGCAGTATTGGAAGCATGACATAATAGTCCTTTTCATACTTTCCCTAGATGGCCCCTTCAAAGGAACAAACATAGTATAACATTTTATGAGTTATAATACTTGTTTTCCTAACTCCAAGGCATTGTTGGAAGTGAATTCTCTGGATTAGTAAAGTCTTGAGGTGACCAAAGTTTACTAATTTAATTAACCTTTTTAGTTGTGTGGGATTTGTGGGTAGAAATTGTAATCACGTGTATTCTTCTATTGGAGTTGCCCAGAAAATACATTGTCCCAGACCACTTGAGCTCCTAGTTATGCCGGACAGCCTCCGTCTTGCGAAGGGCTGTCATGTAACCTGTGAAGGCAGAGGTTTTGGGAGAAAACCAAGTGCATTACATCAGTACGATTATGGCAGATACTAGGTCACCAACGTGCCTGAGGATGACTCCACTTTTCTCCTGTAAAGGCTCAGCTCTTGTTTGGCACACTCTTCGCTCCTCTGGGCTCACATTGGTGTGGGGACAGATGACTGAGGAGAGACAGGAAAGAGGGTGGCTGAGCAGGTGGGGCTTCTCCTGCTACAAGGCCCATAAGCTTGCTTTTCAGTTTCATCTGAGTGAGGTGGACGTACTGCTCCCCTGGTTTGAGTGGGGTCCAGTAGAATATCTTCTATCACCCCTAGCCTTACACCTTAAGAAGTAGGAGGGGCTGGATGACTTTGAGGTTTCCAGGGGAGGCTCAGTCAAAGTAAAGCCCACCCCCAGCATGTGTAAGGATGTCAGAGACAGGCTGATGTGCTTCAGGTGGCTGGACCTGGTCTCTTGCCTGCTTTTACGCCCCAGCTAGGGGGAACTTTCTCTCAAACATGAAATCAGCCTGTGCTTTGCCCTGAGAGGAAAATCCTATTCATAAGCTTCTGGCTTCTTGGACGAGTGCTGAGGGTCAGAGCCTTTGTGGGTAGAGAAGGTGTGGGGTGTATTTCCTCATTAGTTCGTGGAGAATAGACCTGGGAAGCTCCGGGTGAGCAGTAGAACTAAGTATAACCAGAATAACCAAACTGTAGCCTCCGGCTTCCATTTGCTGCTTGTGACACTGTCCCCTTGGTAATTCCAGGCCATTTCTCCTGCACTGGTTTTTTTGTGTGAGAGCTGGGGTTGAACCCTGGGCCTCATGCATGCTAAGAACATACTCTACCACTGAGCTACACCCCAGGCCCCTAGATTATCTCTGATTGTTTCCAGTCATGCCATTGTGGTTTTATCCTTTTCCCTCAAGGCCAGGAATTCACGAACACATTTTCATTGCTATGTGGTCTTTATACTCTGTGAAAATTTATTCTCTTTCATTCTCTTTCTCTGTCTTTCTGCAGTACTGGGGATTGAACTGGAGGCCTCTTCACTGAGCTTCATCTAGAGTCCTTTAATTTTGTTTTTTTTGTGAGATGGGGTCTTGTTAAATTGCTAAGTTACCCAGGCTGGGCTTGAACTTGTGATGCTCTTTCCTTGGCCTCCCAGAGTGCTGGGATTACAGATGTGAGCCACCACACCAACAATTCTGTCATGGTTCCACTGCCAGTGTATGCTGGGGGCATGTCTGCATATCTGTGGGTGATGATGGATTTTGGGTGTGTATCACAAGAGGGACAGATCATGGAACCTGCTTTTCTCCGGTTATTCTTGATTTTCAGCGTGTGTTGGTAATGAGATAATTACACAAGGAGTGAAAAACAGCTCAGTGACTCTGACTGAAGATGCCCCACGTCCACAAGCATTACCACATAATGACAGGTATGATGAGGGCACGCAGGTCCCTGGATGTGAATAACTACTGAATTGCAAGCCCCAGCATGCTGCTGGAATACCCAACAAAAATGGAGAGAAGCTTAGAGCTTCCCCTGCCTCTCCACAGGCCTTATAGATAAACAGAAAATAATACTATACCTTATGCAAGTAGTATACCAGTGTGAGCTCTTGTTAGGAAATATGTGGATAATGTAATGGAATTTGTTTATGAAAATGGACATGAGATTTGTTGTGGGAGGGGTTGTGTATGTACACAGAGCTTGTGTGTATATCTGCAGAGCACAGGATGTTTTTATGGCATAGAATACTAATGGAGGGAAGATGGATGTCTCTACTGCTTCTCTGTACTCTTAGGACTTGAAGGATTCCTCTTGTACTATCCATGCAGCTAATCTAATGTTTTGAGTGACAACTAACTGCATCATAAGGTAAAGTCCTTTAAGTTGTGCCCCAGACAAATACGTTCTGAAGACCCAGAGTATCCGGGCAGTCAGACCTCTGTTTGTCTGGAAGTGTCAGTGGTGAATGGAGATTCAGTCTTCCTTTATCCAGCCAGATGGAAGCCAGTTGGACAAGATAGCTTGAATGTCTCAGATTGATAATAATTACATTTTCCTTCTGGGTTGTTCAGAAGGCTGTGAATGTGTTAGCTTATCTATTTTTTTTTCTTTTCTTTTTTTCCGGTACTGGGAATCGTACTCACGACTTTGTGCTTGCCAGGCAGGCGCTGTGCTGCTGAGCTAAATCCCCAGCCCTGTGTTAGCTTATCTAGCTTGGTTAAGTTTGGTTTCTGTGGTGCTGAAGTCCAGGAAAAGCCCCTAAATGGTGGGCTTTGAAATTAGAGGAGGTTTTTGCCAATGCTCAGATGATTCAGTTTGCCTTCATTCAGGTATGTCCAGTACTGTCCCTTGCAGTGTCCTGATTGTCCTAATCAGGCTGCCCAGGCCGCCCACATGTCCTCTTCTGCACACTGGAGGCCTGCGCTTGCCCTCATCTCTACTGCAGGCTTCAGCATCCCCTGTCCTGTGCACTGCAGGTATACCTATTCCCTGTCCTCTTCACTGCACTCATATGCATGTCGTGTTCTCTGTACTACAGAACTCCGCATCCTCTGTCATCTCTACTGCAGTCATACTCATCCCTAGTGGCAGGTTATATCCTTCAAGGCCAAATGTCTTGCTCTTTTTGCTTCCTAGCTCCCCCCTGCACCCTGCTTCTCCATTTACTGTGCCTATGCACCCCAGTCCTTCACGGGAACTTCTCTCTATAGGGTCACCACCACCACTCAGTCCAAGGGGCACTTTAGTTATCATACATATGGGATAATTCCCACACCCCATTGCCAGCCTGTGTCTCCTTCCTAAGCAGTAACCCTTTCTGCCCAGTGGCTCCCAGTATATCTCTGGGTATGTAAGCTCAGTGTGTCTCAAAGGGAGCCCTCCAGCACCACCTTTTCTCCTGCCCAAACATGGCTCTCACCCAAGTCTGCCATCTTGGGTTGGCCCTGACGTTGTCCTCCAGTTATCCAACTCCAGCATCCAATTAAAACTTTCACTCCTTCTTCTATCTCTCATTTCTCCTTTTTTTCTAACCATTCAAGCCAGATTGGTTTAAATGCTGTGTCTTTTTTCATTAGTACATGTTTGCAGTACATAAGGATTACATTTTGCATAGGGAGTTTTTATGCATATGTACACATCTTAGCTATATTTCCATCCTTCTCCCTTCCTCTTCCTTCTTCCTCTCTCCAATTTTTGGTCCCTTTCTCTTTTGAGAGATCTATCTCCCTACTTCTTATTATCTGTCTTTTATTTTGCTGTTTATTTGTATTTTGGGTTTCTCATATAAGAGAAACCATGATATATTTAAGCTTGTATGTCTGATTGGTTTCACTTAACATTATGGTCTCAAGATGCATCCATTCACCTACAAATGACTGAAGTGTATCCTTTAGGCAGAGTAGTGCTCCATTGTGTGTAAATACCACATTTCTTTATCCATCCATTTGTTGATGGATTGATAGGCCACTTTCAAGATTTAGCTATTATGAGTTGTGCTGCTATAGCCGTGCTCACCCCTGCATAGCACCCTCCCATAGTGAGCCAACATCAGTGCTTCCCTACATTTCTCCAAAAGCATTTGCACTGGTCTTGCTTCTTTCTATTTCAACCCCTTTCTGATTTGTTCTCCACACTGAGCCCAAAGTGATTTTCTGAGCACATATTTGATCACATACTCTTAGGCTTGTTAGAACCCTTCAGAGAAATCCCATTTCTCATAGTGCTCCAACCACCTCTCCTGTCATTCAGTCAAGTGACCGTATGTTGGGTTTGTCTAAGACAGTCTTGGTTTGTGTCTGTTTTCATGGTGCAGGTACTTCAGTCTTAAACATGTTCCAGTTTCCATGATAACCTACAGTTTGGGTATCCCTAATTGGAAACACAGCAAAATCCAAAACTTTCTGAGTGCCAGCATGACCCACACAGGGAGAGTTCCACACCCAATGTCATGTGACAGACCACAGTCACAAAAAATCACTCTCAGGCTATGGATGTAGGGTGTGCATGACCATAAATTAATTTTATGCTTATACTTGGATCCCATCCTCAGGATACTTCATTATGTATATGCAAATATAGCAAGATCTGAAAAAAGCCCCCAATCCAAAACACTTCTGGTCCCAAGCATTTCTGATACGAGATGCTCAACGTGGATGTGGTCTCCCTACTTGCAAGGCCTTTCATGATGTGTCACCACACCCCGACCTCTTTACCTCCACACTGTCTGTCACATTCTGCCTCAGCCACATTGAACCACTTAGGCTCTTCTGTGTCTCTTTCACCCCACTCCTTACACATGTGAGTCTGTCCTTGCAGCCTCTACCTCCATCTCCTCCCTCATTGCCTCTGTGCATCCTTGATTTCATTTGAACAGGGATCCTTCCACATTCTCCCTGCAGCACTAGCTCAGGGGCCACCCACCCCTGCGCTCCCCCAGCACCTGTGCATCCCATTTATTGCCTTGTGGTATAATTGCTTATTTATCCAGCTCCTCAGCCCGATTCTAATCGCAAAGAACGTATGCCGGTCCCTGCTCTCTGATGTTAGCTCAGTGCTTGCTTGCTACATCATAAATGCTTGATAAATATTTGTTGGATTAGCCAATAAATGAGTGAGATGAAAATAGGATTCCTTACAAGTAAGCAAACCTAATGTATTGGTTGCCCTAATTCATATACAGTGAGAGAGAGAGAGAGAGAGAGAGAGAGAGAGAGAGAGAGAAAATTTAGTCTTGCACTAGGAACCATTTTAAATGCACTGGTAGAAGAACTGAAAATACAGACTAGAAAATTCTCATCCTGCTATTAAATAATTTAGGCTCACTGTGAAAGTATTGGCAAACAGCGCATGCCAGGTATATGTCACCTCTTTAACATTAGCTAACTTTAGCTGATCCTGGTATTATTTTACTATTTCCTCCATAGCACACTGTTTGAGATAAGCTGTTATCTTGAACACTGCACCGATTATCTTTAATGAGACATCTTTGCACTATAGAATAGTGTAGGCCTGACATGAAGTCAACCCTAGCACCAAGAAGACATGTTTCCTTATTCAGGACTTGCTTACTGAGGCTGCTGTGTTTTTGCTGTAGAGGGTTTTGCAAGACAACTGAGAATTCGTGGTGTTGCAAAGGAAGGCCTGGCAGGAAAGGGAACTTATTCCAGATGGGTCAAGTGAAGAGACTTTGAGGGAAGGGCTGATTACACATGTGTCCACGGGGGTTGGGAAGCATCTGTGGGTGTTCACGCACCCCAAGACTGCTACCATCTCTAGGCAAAGAGGGCTTGAGGAAGAGCCTGAGCTGTGGCAGGATGGAACTGGAGTTGCCTAGAGGGAACTATTGCTGGAAGTCTGGACCGAAGCAAGGAGGGAACAGGGAAGGACACTGTCATTTTTTTCCTCTTGCCTTTGCTCTTCTGACAGTGTCTCCCACTGAAGCCAGAGGACCCAGGAACCTGGGTGATGCCATTGCTCAAATTTGGCTTCCTGGGACAGGGAGGAAGGTGGAAGATGGATCTAGGAGGGCAGACACTAGCCACCAAAGTCCTCATTAACACATTCAAAACAGGGCTGTAATTTGCATGTCTCTGTAATTCACATGTCTCACTGCCTTCTGTCTCTGAATTTCATTGCGCCCTCCCCTGTGGGCTTGAACCATAGCTGATACATGTATGAGTGTCCCATCAGGTGGCTTTCACTGCTTCTCAGGGGGTCTTTGATGATAATAATTCAAAGAAAGGCATTGATTTAGCAGACCGCATGTCCTCATGTTATAGTTCCTTAAGGAAAACATTCAAATGGTATAGAAAATTATAATACAGGTACTTTGTAGTACCACAGTTCTAAATGAATATTATATACATGAGCAATGGAGTACTTGTAAGATTTTCATGTTAAACTTTGGAGAATTAATTATTGATAAACTCTTCAGAAATATAAATAAGTTTATTTTAATTTAATGAAATAAGTAAATTTGTTAATTGTCATCATTTTTAATTGGTATGAACAGTATTAAATAATATTTGTATTTGGGCAGTAATTATTCAAATTCAAACAACTAACTAGATTTGGGCCATTTATAGACTTTTTATTAATTTTATTAGTAAAAAGACTGATAAAAGTAATTAGTTCTGTTTGTACCACCAGTGGTACAAGCTGCTCAATGAGATAGTCATTCATGTACCCCTGGTGGTTCAAGCCAGTGGGAATGTGTTTTTAATATGTAATATGTATATAAACAATGCTTTACTGCTCCAGTGGTATAGGTCACCCATTATTCCTGGAAGGAAACTGATTTTCTACATTCTATCCTGCTTGCTTTTTTTTCAGTCTTCTGACTTCCTTTGCTGAATTCTCATTGCCATATACAATGACAGAAATACACACATGCCCTTTCTGGGTTGCTCTTCCCTCTTGGATGGGAGAAGTAGCCAGTGGAACGATGAGAATAGGCATTGCCCCACCAAGCACAGTACTCCGTGAGCTACTGGGAGCACACCATAGCCCTCTGCAATGAGCCCTCTTGGGGAATCTGCTGCTCTCCAGACAGGAGGAAGGCTTGTGTGGAATGAGTCATCTGTTCATCTGTGCTATGGTGTCCTGGGTGTGTGATATTACTGCTGAGGAACTTGAAGGGGCTCAGCATCTGGAGCTAGAATATCTGGAGCTTTCACTAAATCAGATCAACCTTCACCCCAAGGTATTTTAATTGCGTGACTTTTTGCTGTTGTTGGTACTGGGATTGAACCCAGGGACTTCGCACTGAGCTGCATCCCCAGCCCTTTCTTAGTTTTTATTTTGAAACTGAGTCTCGCTAAATTGCTAAGTTGCCCAGGCTGGGCTCTGCCTTGTGATCTCCTGGTTCCGCCTTCCAGAATGCTAGGATTACAGGCGTGAGCCACCATACCTAGGTTTACACAACTTTTCTCTTGTCCTCCCTGTGGGCCGTGGTCTGAGAATGGGGCAGTATGTCGCTGATTTTGCAAATGAAGAAACAGAGATGTGAGAGCTGTCCAGCCTAAGAGGGCCATCTGCTCCTTCGGGGGCACAGCTGGAGCTGGTCTCCTCATGCCGAGGGGCGCACGTGTCTGTTGCAACTCCCTGGGGCTTTTGAGGCCAGAACTTTGATGCAGTCATAGGATTAATGCTTGAAAGCATTGTACAATAAATTATATTAGCCTTATTTTCTTGTTTTTAAAAATTTATGCTTCCTCCACCTTGTTTTTGTCTTGTTATTGTAGTAGAGGAAAGAAGAAAAAGGAAAGCAGTAAAACAAATGTTTGAGGCAGTTTTGTGGATCATTAATCAAGACACACATCTCATCGTGTGTTCCCTAGGAGCTGGGGCTTCCCATCCCTGCCCTGTAATCCCTGCTCCTTGGGGCAAGGTGGAGCCACATCAGCGCTTGGTGTCTGCTTGTGGGGTGTGAGAGGCACTATTGCTAGAAGGGAGCCAGGGCCGCGGGCCTGGGGGAGTTGGGGGCCATGGCACTCGAGTCTGAGGTGAGAGATGAGGGAGAGAGACTGCGTGAGGGCTGGGAAAGGGACTGATTCTTGGATTCTCTCAAGAGAATCAGGTACACAGGTCAGTAAGTCCCTCACTTCCTGCCACGAGTGGTTACTTTAAAAGATGCCTCCATACTCAAGTGAAATAAAGAGTGAGACTTCAGAGCTCTGTCTGACTGCTGAGGGGGCTAGCCGGCCACATGGGTGTGCACCCTCCTCTGCTAGGGCCAGGGAACAGGGACATCCGTCGTCTGCTGTAATAAGGTCACTCTTCTGGCCTGAGTGACCCAGTCTGGCTTTTTTCTTCTCTGCGCCTTTCCCCAAGGGACTCCCTGGGAAAGCTGGAAGTGCTGGCTATTGGCCAGCTTTTCAATATTACATTTTAAGATTTACAACTTTCTCACTTCCATGGAGCATTTGAGGCTATTCTTGGCAACCTCTGGCAGCTCCTGCCTGTTTTTCTCTGATGTCATTGTGCCTCCAGCTATGACTTCCCTGTGAGCCACTGGGGTCCAGAATCAGGTCACACTCTGGGAAGGACTGGCTGTGTGTCCTATATTATCCTTTAGGGAGGGCTCTGGGTTAATCTGAGGAATGGTGATTTCCGGTTTCCATAGGCTCTTTGGAGAATTGGACAGTGTTTCTCTTACTTGCCTTTGGTGACATGACTGGGACATGGGTTGGAACTTGCCCGTGGTGGTGGTGATTTCACAAGGCTGAGAAGTGCTCTTTCATCAGCTCCTCCAGGCCTTGAAGGCAGTGTGTGTATGGGGGAGTGAGGCTGAGGCTCATTTGTCTGTGCCTGTGTTTGTTGGCTGGGGCTTGGTTTGGAATTGGAGCCTTTTGCTTTCCTTCCCGAGTGGAAATGAATGAATGAAGCACTCGCCCCGTGCTTTCCCTAAAGACTCCCCATTATGATTATCCACCGTGGTTGTCTGCTCCCACTGGGTCCAGCCCATACTTGGTACCTCTTGAAGCCAACTTCCCCTGGCTCCTCCCCAGTGGGACAGGCTTAGTGGTGGGAGCTGCTGTGCAGAAAGAGAGAGGCCCTTTGGGAGAGTCTTGGATGAGGCACAGGGAATCGGAGAGAATGCTGATGGCACATGGAGATTTAACAGTGCCTGGGTTAGTTCAAGAGTCCCAGAGAGAACCACAGACTACGGCCAGATGCGTCCTGGGCGTGGGGACAGGTGGGACATGAATGTCACCAGAGAAAAATCCATAAAACCACATGCCAGGTGCTAGGACCAGTTTCATCTCAGCCAGCCTCTGAGTTATCCTGTTTATGTTGTTCTTCTGGAGACCAGAGTCACACAAAACTCCCTATTTCCCATCTGAAAGCCTTTCCTACCTCAGCTGCTTTTAAAGCTACCATTTTCTTGGAGATCTGCCAAGTAATGGCATCACTACTAAGTGTCCTTCTTTAGTGTCATTACCAGGGTTTGGTACTTTCTTTTTGGTCAGCATTTCATGCTCCAGGTACGCAGTCATTTTTTCCTCACATAGAAGGGTTGATTTTTAAATTCTTTTATTTTTGGAACAAAATAAAGTTGTAGTCAAGACTTTCTTAGAGTCCTCTCCTTCCTCTTTTCATGGCTGTTTGATCAACAGAGAAGGATAAAATGAGATCAAGGGGAGCAACCTCTGGTAACACATGGACTCATGGATTTTCAGGGACCAAGAATACATTGGTGGTATTTCCTCAGATGCCTTCTATTGATTATACAGAAAACTGCAGAAAAGAAAGAAAAAGAAGGCTATGGGCTGGATAATTTTGCAGTAATATATTGATGAACCTGCTAACAGCCACGAGTTTGAGAGCCCCTCCTTGGAAGGTCTCAGCACAGCATGCTTCATGGTGCAGTGATGTGGGAAATCTCCCCTAGGAATGGCTGTGTTGAGAATCCCAGCACATGCACAGGGAGGCTGACTGACTGGGCCAGGGACCATTCTTCATGGGGAAGTTTTTAGTATTTTTAAAGGCCCTAGAGTAATAGTATTTTTGTATATGTCAACATATAAAAATGCGCTCTCTCTTTTCTTTGCCTGCCTGCTTGCCTCCCTCCCTTCCTCCTCCCTTCCCCCTCTCCTCCCTTCCCCTTGCTTACTTTTTTGTGGTACTGAGGATTAAGCCCTGGGCTTTCACACTGAGCTACATCTCTAGCCCTCTTTAGTTTTTAATATAGGGTCTTACTAAGTTGTACAGGCTGGACTCAAATTTATGATCCTCCTGCCTCAGTCTCCTGGAATGCTGAATGAGATTATAGGCATGTGCCCCTGCATTCAGTTTCTAGTGCTTGCTTTCTTTCTTTCTTTCTTTCTTTCTTTCTTTCTTTCTTTCTTTCTTTTTCTTTCTCTCTTTCTTTCTTTTTGAGACTGGGTCTCGCTATGCAGTTTAGGCTGGTTTTGAGCTCTCTTTGTAGCCCAGGCTGGTCTCAAACTCGCAATGACCCTCCTGCCTCAGGCTGGTCTCAAACTCACAATGATCCTCCTGCCTCAACCTCCCGAGTGCTGAGATTATAGGCGTGCACCACCACACTTGGTTATAGCTTCTAGTGTTTTCTTACCTTAAGTAACCAGTCCTATTGTTTTCCTCTTTCAAATATTTAGCTTAAAGTTGTAGTATTTTTGAAATTATTACTGGCCAGGGGGTGATGGTATAGACTGCAGTGGTGGTGAACATATGGCACATGTGTTGAAGCAGGCTGCTTGTATCACTGAAACCTCTAGAAGGTTCCCCATCACTGGTGTAGAGTGTCTGGGTTTCTCTTGACTTGTGATGTTTGGCACATAGCTCAGCTTTTCAGAATCTCTGTGGATGAACCCTGCAGGGTTTGTGGTGTTCTGCCAGCGTGTATGGAGTCTGGCGCTATAGAAAACCCTTCTGGACCTCTTTGCAGTCAGAAAAGTCCACATTTCTAATCTCATAAAAAAGTTACTGGAGTTCTAATAAATTAATTCCAGTCTGCCACTTCCAGGGCAAAACATGGTGAGAATATACACTAATACATATTTGTAGTTGTGGGGTGCCAAGGGCGTCCTAAGTCCAGCCAGAGTAATGGCTGGCTGGAGCAAAGGCTCTGACCCAGGGTGGAACCTGGGCTTTATTAATTCGTGAAGAGGGGAGTGGCTTGGTGATGCGTAACTGTGAGAGTGGCAGGAAGTGTGTGAGTGCTGTGAGCTGGCCTAGGTAGGAGGTTTGAAATCACCTCTGCAAAATGCAGAGAGAGAGAGATGCAGGAAGAGTAATCTGCATATCACAGATTGGGGCAGTATCTAGTGTTTTGGGGTCAGTGCTTCAGTTTTGATGTGTAATTTTCAAGCCCTGAGAAGTCATAGCCTCTTTTCTGCAGGCTCATTCTCAGCCTGCAGCATGGCATTTCCAGCCTAGCTCTCACATACTGCTTGGGAGCTATGAATGGGGCATCACTGACCTGTGGCATTGCTTTAAAGACAACACAGCTGCACCTCAGCTAGACCCATTTGCATTGCCTGAAGCCAGTTGAGGGGATAAGGAAATGTCCTAGCCAGCTCTGTACATATCAACACTCAGAGGTAGGGCCAAATGCTTTTTGGAGGAGAACCGTCCGGATGACCCTCCACGTGGTGCTGAGCCTGGCTTGTGGGGTCCAGTGGATGGCCACTCTCATGATGACCAGGCGCAGGGACAGGCCTGAGTCTAGTGAGTATTTTGATGCAAGCTAGGGTCCTGGCTTATGTACTTTAGATCAGTGGTGGGAAACCTATGGCACACATGCCACAGTGGGCTGTTTGTTATCATTGAAAGCCTTGAAAGGTTTGCCATCACTGCTTTATACCGTTCTTCCTGCTAAGCATGAACTCTCATTACTGACTCAGAATTAGCTGGTGACCTGAGGGATAATAGCATCTAGCAGGTGACTTCTTAAAGATTCCAGAGATTTTTAAGGACCTGTCTTAGCAAGTTTCCAGCCATAACTAAAAAGTTTAAAAGGTCATTCTGCTGTTCTCAAACCTATTAAATATCACTTACAATTGACCCAGCGATTCCCCTTTATATATCTTCTCGAAAGAGTTAAAGTTATCATATTACAGTGATCTGTGCATAACTGTTTTTATAGCAGCACAGTTCATAATAGCTAAATCTTGGAGTGAGCCTGATTGTCCATCTGTGGATGACTGGATAAAGAAAATGTGGCGTTTGTACATGCTGGAGTACTACTCTGGCATCAAGAAGAATAAACTGGAGACATTCGTAGGGAAATGGATGCACTTTGAGACCATAGTGTTAAGTGAAATAAATCAACATACTTTTAAATAGCACACAGTTTCTCTTATATGAGAAACCCAAAGTATAAATAAAGAGCAAAGTAAAAGATAGATGTAGTAATAGGAAATAGGGAGATAGATCTTTTGACAAAAGGGAAAACCAAGAGATGGAGGGAGGGGGCCAGAAGAGAGGGGAAGGGGATAAAAAAAGAATTAAAATGCATTATGTACATGTACCAAGTCCTCCTGGGGAATATGATTATTCTGTACTACAAACATGTACTAATAAAAGAATTTAAAAACAACACTCTAACCTGTGTGTCGGTGCCTTTTGCTTACTGAGTCATGCCTGCCCTCAGCAGCTTGGCGTCAGCGCCCCTCCTCCTTCCATGCCAGCCTAGGCCTGGTACCTGACAGGAGGACCTTGAAAACAGGGAGGCTCCGGCTAGTCTAGCAAAGATGGGTCGGGTGCATACAGGACTCCCAGCTTCCCGTATGACAGCTTTCTTGTGAAAAAGGGAGCATCCCGGGAGAAGCTGGGAGGGCAGGGGACCAGGATGCAGATTACATTTCTCAGGCGGAAGCCCTGTTGCTGCTGTGGGACCCTCAGCTACCTCCGTAGTCCCAGCTGCATCGCAGAGCCTCACATCTGTCCTGATTTCCCACTGTCACTGGCTCAGAATCCTCCGCTCTATGATTGTTTGGGAAGGGCCTCCTGTAGACACCCATCTTGGTGCAACAGGCCAAAGTCCTTCTCCCTCAGGCTATGTGTCTGTCCCCTCTGGGGCCCTGTTCAACCCTGCAGCTGATTAGCAACAGTGTCAGGAGGTCACACCTCTGTGGCCAGTGCAGTTTGAGGACAGCTCTTTTATGGATCTCAGTGGTCATCTCAATGCTCCTCCTCTCCTGCCCCACCCTTCTCCCCTTCAGGCTTGCACGGGTCCTACAGAATCAAGACCTCTTTTGTTTGCACTTTTGAGGAATGAGGGATGTAGGTCACCTCTGGCTGGGGGATATTTTCAGAGGTGTCAGGGAATGTGGAAGTTTTATACTTAAACAGTGAGCTCTTTGAATGCTGGCAAAACCCTCTTCATTGTCCTTGTTTTGCTAATACATCTTGGCATGTCATATATTTGCCAAACAAATGTGTGAATACATCTGTGTACGCTCCTTTCCAAAGCACAGTAACAACCATCGGTTGTTAGAGCTCACTGAGTCCCCATCTATGTTCATAGATGAGAGGAATGAGGTGGGGGTGATGTCACTGGGACCCCAACCTCAGACTGCCCGATTTTTGCTGGTGAATGACTTCCAGGATTGTACCTTTGCACTGCCCAGCTTGCCTCTGGGCTGGGTGAGAGACTGTGAGTGCCCTTCGCTGCCAGGACCTCCCTTTCTTTGTGACTTAGACCTGCCCTCAGCCACATGTCCATGCTAGCCCCTTTGTCCTTCCTCTGGTGTGTGTAGGCTGTGGACCTGGGGGTTTGTTCTTCCTCCACTGACAAGGGATTTATACATGGCAAAGAAACTCCCAACCGGAAAGATATCTGGGACAAATTCATGTTCTTTAAAATCAAAGAATGAATTGTAGGAACAGCGAAGGTTAAGAGCAGAATACATTTATTGGGAGGAAAAGAATGATTTTGTCTGAGAGAGAGAGACAGAAGGGGACCCTAGTAGATTATTAAGGACCCTGCCTTTCCTAGAGATTTTATAGAGCAAAACCATGGGAATCGGTCCAAGGCAGAGAAAAAATGAGAAATCGCAAAGTGGGCATGAGGTGAGACAAAACTGGTCAACCAGTAAGATTACAAGCATAATTGTTCAGTTAAAATTGATTATATTGGGATCAAATAGGAAAGCAAGTCATGTGGGGGGGGGGGAATACAGGAAGGGCTTTTCCTAGAGGGAGTTAGGTTGGTGATTCTTCCTGGCTTTCTCAAGGTGATAGAGGCCTATTTAGAATATCAGTCCCTGATGTTTATCCTTAGGGATGTATGTGCGTGCATTTGTTTTATCTTTTGTCTTGAGGTCTGGCCCACAGCTGGAGGTGTCTACCTCTCCCACAGTTGCAAAGTATCTCATCTTCCACACTGGCTTTTTCTAAGGGCCTAGCCCTGTCTGACTGCCTATAATATTTCTACCTAACTCGGTTGCCTATAACAGGATCACTGTCCAAAGAGTCTGGAATCTGCTGTGGACCTAAGAGTTTGCTGAGCGCTCCCTCCTCCTGTTCACAGGATGCCACGTACTCTTTCTCAGGCTCTTGTTGCATGAGAACTTGTCTAGGGAATGTGCAGGGCAGGGAGCATGGACTGTCTGGGTGGGTGGTCTGAGAGACGTTGTTCTGGGTTTTGTTGAGTCTTGCCAACTTATGTTTTGAAAGAAAGAGCAACTTTTGAGTTCCGTAAGTTTCATGCTCACTAGTGGTGAGACAGTCCTGGCAGAGCCTTTGGGCCCAGTGTTTGTTCCTGTGGTGAGGAGTTTCCAGTCTCAGTGGCCCAGAAGCTGTAACTGACCCAGCCCAGACCTTCCTGGAGGAACCTGTCTCTGGAAGCAGAGCCCAGTGATGGCATCTGTGTGGCACCCTGGCATTAAGACTTGAGACAGAGGTTGGGGTGTTTATCAGAGGCTTGTGGCCACTCACCATTTGAGGATAAGCCCCATGTCATGGTCCCCAAGACCTCTTCCAAGTTTGGTGGTGTGCTGGGAGGACTTGGTGGCCTCAGCCAATAGTCATACTAACAGATAAGCATGATGACAGTGACAAGATGGTGAGCAAACCAGGGAGAGGAAAAGGCTCATGGGTGAAGTCCTAAGCATCCGTGAAGTCACACAGGAGACACTTAGTTCCCCCAGCAAAGAGCTGTGACAACAGGTGTGAAATGCCATCTACCCAGGGAAGCTTGTTGGAAACTTAACATCCAGTTTTTTTTTAAGTGGACTTTACTTTTAAAACATTTTTCGTGCACAGAAAAATTGTGCAGAAGGTGCAGAGCTCCCATATCACCCTGCCCACCCATGCCTGGCCTCCCTGACTGTCTGTATTCTGCACCACCGAGGTGCATTTTTACAGTCAGTGAGCTTGTGTGGACACACCAAGTCATGTGGATTCTGCAGGTACACTGGGATTTGCTCTGGGTGCTATACACTCTGTGGATTTGGACACGTGTAGTAATGGCGTGTGTTTACTGGTGTGGCATCATGCAGAATATTTTCACTGCCCTAACACTCTTCTGTGTTCTGTCTGTTTATCAGTTCCTTCCCTCAATCCTGGTAACCACTGATCTGTTCCTGGTATTTACAGTTTTGCCTTTTCCAGAATGCCATGTAGCTGGAGTCACGTGTGAGGTAGCCCTTTTAGATTGGCTTTTTTTACTTCCTGATTTTCACTGAAAGCTGCTGGTTATACTAGGCACCTTCTGCCTGGCAAGTAGCAGAATTCCAGACTTGTAGAAGGAAACCAGGTGTCCTGCACAGGCTACATATTTTGCATAAACAGTTTAAGCACAATGAGTTACTCTTTTCAGTTAGGTTGATGGGAATCTTTCCAAAGTCAAGTTCTCAGATACCAGGCAAAGGACAATCTTGCAAGCAGGCCTTTGAAGGGATAGTACTCAGGCCTGCTGTGGTTTTGTTTTGTGGTACTGAGGGTTGAGCCCAGGGATAACTGAGCCTTTTAAAATTTTGAGTCAAGGTTTACTAAATTGCCTGGCTTGGCCTTGAACTTGGGATCCTCTTGCCTCGGCTTCCTGAGTAGCTGGGATTACAAGTGTGCGCCATGGTTCCTGGATGTGTTGGCTTTTTTCTGCACACTGTGTGCCATGCTCATTTGAGTGGCTCAAGTCATTTACTCTTTATCCTGAGTACTGCTCCCCATCGTTTTTGTTTTTGACCACTGATCCACAGATCTGCATTGGATTTGCTAAGCCAAGCCACATGCCAAGCCACCCTGGGTGCTCTTTCTCCATCTCTGTCCTTCACACTGGTCAGGTGACCTCTTCTTCATCAAATGTGGCTGCTGTCCTCTCTGAACTGGAAGAAGTGCATACTTCTCCAGGATATTCATTCAGTGTCTTTCTTAAGGATCTTCTAAGGAAATGCTGTTTTTGAAGTACAGGGTATTCCCTCACCTGAGGTTCCTGGACATGTCTTTTTCATGAGGTCATCCTGTTGGCCTTACTGTGACCATCTTATATTTGTTCCACTGGTCTGGAATTTAAGTGACTGAATGGGACTTACTGGGTATTATTGCTCTCTCACCCAGGAGTTCTGTCTGTGCTTTCATTGGAGTTGTATGAGGCTTGATGAGCATTGAGAAGTTAGCATTCTCACCAGAGCCTCTGAAGTCAGAGACATTGCAGTGGATATATGGTCAGCTTATTCTCCATAGAGGAAGCCTTCATCCTTTTTCCTGCCTTGCCTGGTTTTACCAGGCTGTGAATAGTCTTGATTTTAGTGAACCAAAAACAAAGCAACTTGCTTTTAGGTATTAAATGCAAGCTGTACCTTTGGATAGCACTGTACTAATTTTTTAGAAAGGTAGAATACTTCTGTTTGATTTTGGCTTTGCATAGAATTTTCACAAGACCTTCTGGTGCAGGATTTTTTCCTGTCATCCTCTTCTAGTTATTAACCCGGTGTCATGCAGCCCACCCACATGAGAGACTTGCTGGAGTAGGACAGACATCAGGCATTATCGGTGCATCTTACCAGAAGCTGCTAGTCCAAGTCCCAGTACCCAGCTGTCTGAAGACTTTGCTTTGTATGCCACAGGCTGGAATTATTTTTCTTGTCTACAGTGCATCTTTGGAGTCATTCTTAACAAGTGCTTTCTGTGGGTAAAAAGGCCATGGGTGTCTCAGAGAGCCCTGCCTTTATTCGTTATGGTTTAATATTTATTCTTTTTATTTTTTATTTTAAAGACAGTAGTAAATGAGAAACAAACAAAATATAGAACTATAGCAACATACCAATATCACAAACGTAAACAAATGACAGCAAGAATATTAAAGTGATACAGGGTTTCAAGACAAATTAATATGAATTAACAGTGGTTGTTACATTACATATCGCTATCCTCAACTACATCGCTCAGATTACGAGATACAAGAATGGAAGATTGCTCAAACCATTAAAGACAATAAAAAATAATTACTAGATAAAACATTAAAGATAATACAGAGTTTCACTATACAAGATGGTAGGAATTCACCATTGCAATTCCATTGCATATTGTTACCTTCAGATCAGTTGCTCAGACCACCAGACACAAGCATGCAAAACCAATCAGAATATAAAAAATTGTAAGCATTAACTGTTCATTTCAATACACCATTAGACATCAGCAATACAGTTATTGTAGCTATTCATATATATATTTATATTTTGCCTTCCTTCCTTCATTTTTCTTCTGTCCCTCATCCCAATCATTCCTTCCTTTGAGCAATTTCTTTCCCTTTGCTATCATCTATTGTACATTTTGAGTTTTACCTAGTCTTTCAGGTGCCTACACCAAGGAGACGATGTGATGTTTACACATCTGGGTCTGATTTATTTCACTTATGAGTATGGTCTCTAATTGCATCCATTTCCGTACAACAGCCTTGAGTTTATCTTTCTTATAGCTGAGTAATACTCCATTGTATAAAAAGACAACATCTTTTTTTATCCATTCCTCAGTGAATGGGCATCTGGGTTGTTTCCAAGATTTAGCTATAACAAATTATGCTGCTATGAACATGGGTACCCATATATCGCTGTGGTATGATGTTTTCAGTTCTTCTATAAAAATACCCAGAAGGAGAATAGCTGTGTTAAATGGGACTTCCAATCCTAGTTTTGTGAGGAATCTGCAAACTGATTTCCACAGTGGTCTCACAATCTACACTCCTACCAGCAGTGGAGAAGGGTTCCTTTCTCCCCACAGCCCCTCCAGCATTTGTTATTGGTTGATTTCTTTATGATAGCCATTCTTTCTGGGGTGAGATGGAATCTCAGTGTTTTTTAATTTGCATTTCTTGAATGACTAATGACGTTGAACATTTTTTCATGTATTTATTTGCCATTAGTATCTCTTCATTAGAGAAGTTTGTATTCATCTCAGATGCCCATTTTTTTTTTTTTTTCCTGGCACCGGGAATCGAATTCATGACCTCACACTTGCCAGGCAGGCGCTGTGCTGCTGAGCTAAATCCCCAGCCCCCTCAGATGCCCATTTTTGGATTGGGTATGGTTTAATATTTATTGAAAACTCTAGTCTGTGGATGCCTTTATTGACTGGAAGCCAGATGGCAAGAGCCACGTTTTCAAAATTATTTTGTGCATGTACATCCCCTTATGTTTGAAGCAAACTTTATCACCATTTGGTGAGTTGTGGAGGTCAAGTTGGTATGAGAAATGTGTCCTCTTACTGTTTGCCAGCATTTGGGGTCTGGTTGTGATAACCGTGGTGGATTTTGGCTCTTACCGTTCTTTCTTTCCCCATAGTTAGCGTGGCTGGTACTAAAGCAGCAGAATAGAACATGCTGCAGGGCTGCCCTGCTGATGTTTTGCACTTGCACTTGACCTTTCCTGGAGTCCAGAAAGGGGATGACGACTGGCTTGTTTATTCTGCTGTGTCTTTGATACAAGGCAGTTTGGATAGATTTTGTTTTTCCAAACAAAATGAGAAAGAATGTAGTGCCATGACCTGTCTTCTTTTCCAGCAGCCAGTTCTTTATATTTTTGTGGTACTGAGACCCAGGGCCTCACACATGCCAGGGAAGCACCCTGCCACTGAGCTTACTCCTAGCCCGGTTAATTCTCTTTATGCTTAGAGAAAGGTACACTTGGGTTCCTTGGCCGGAACTCACTCTCCACAACTCTTCATAAAAGTCACACTTTAATTATGTAATACTGACGAGCTGGTAGGCCCATCTCCTATAGTTCCTACTGTGTGTTAGTACTGTTGATTTTTGGGGGGATAGTTTAATTTGGTGTGACAAAATGCAGCCATGAGCAGTTATGATCTGATAACAAACTTCAGGTGAAAATCAGAGTTGTTTGGCTTTCTTCCCATTTTTTTTGGCATTTCTTACTTTTTTCTCTTCAATATTTCTTTCTTTTTCAATGTTTCTCTTCAATTTGAGCCATATTCCCTCTCCCTATTGGCTCACAGCAGTTAGAGAACAGTGACCTGACTCAGAAGTATCTGTTTTGTTAAGGTCTCTGGAAGACACATGTAGAGAAATTAACTTCTAGTCATAAAAGTTTGTCTTTACGAGCAAATGCTTGAAATTAATGAGTAAGAAGTTTCCACAGGGATTACCTATTCATTGAATTTATTCAGTGTTCAGGGAACAGACATAATGGGGCCTACTGTATCCAAGCACTGTGAATAGGTAACTTAGGTTGATTCCATTTTCAGGATCCCCTACAGTGACATGGGAGGGGATAAAGACAAACACAGAGATTAGTAATTACATACAATGTAATTGCCTTCCTGGAGGCCTGGAGCATAGGTAGTCTTCCTATAGTCAGGCATAGGACTGGTCATGACCTCAGTTTCCCTGTCTCTGAGACATTGAGGGGGAGAATGTGCTGTCTAGGGTTTTTATGAGTGTTCTCAAGCAAAGCCACCTCAGAGCTTGTTTAAGTCGTGTCCCCGTGGCTAGAGTTCAGTTAGGCTTAGCTGTGGTCCTGTCATTTTTGCTTTGGCGTGAAAATGGGCCTTAATCTGCTGTGTCTTGTCCCTGGCTGGCTTTCATGTTAGCACCATGATTTTAGACTGTGAGAGACTCATAACAAAATAGGCCCAAAGTGGGGAGACACGGGTAGGCTACAGACCAGACAGACTTCCCATTGGGTATTTGAAATGTCACTTTTTTCTCTTCTTCAATATTTCTAGTTCTGCTAACATGCTGTTTTAGACTGGAAACTTTCCCGAGGCCTTTCTACTCCTGACTTGCCTTTAGCCATTTAAATCATTGCTTTTGCACTGTCTGCAGTAATAAAAAAAAAAAAAAAAACAGTTCCCAGTCTCTCTAATGTAAAAGCCATAAACTATGCCTTGACAACCACCAAGAGTTATATTACTAATTTATTTTTATTGTTAGTATAACTTTTAATTGCCTTCCTTATCTTCGTGCCTGGCTGTCATTTGCTGGGATGAAGTTAACGATGTTTGGAAAGTTGGTTCAGAGGTGAGTGAATGATGCGGTCATAATAGCAGATAGAGACATGTTGTTGGCGTTTTATGAATGTCAACTACTAATTTTAACAATAATAAAATTTTGAAAGGAACAAGAAGTTCCCAACTAGTGAAAGGAAGCTATTCCTTGTAAGAGGCTCTTGTTACTTGTAGATACCTGTGATTATTTCTGTTGCGCATATGAAACATGACCTTGGGCCTCAACTAGTTCTGTTACCATTCAGCCTATTAATATTTGAGGGAGCTCAGCATATCTGAAGCAGGGGTGGTGACCTTGGTGTAAATCCTTTCCCTTCTCATGATCTGAACCTTTGCAGCAACATCTTTGTCAATGATTCCCAAGCCCTCTGGAGTTGGAACTCTGTCGACATTGATCTGGGGTTCATGCTATATCTTGGTTTAACTTTCTTTGAGAATCTTTGACCTCCTCCAAGATTACAGGAACTATCCTGCACTTATTCCTGCTGGGAATAACTGGACTGAATGAAGGGCAGGGGCTTTGGAACAGGATGAGGGATTATGAACTGCATCTTTTCTGGGGTCTGTTGTTTAGTTCTGATTTTTGGGGGGGGGTAGAAGGAGGGGTGTGTGTCTCATTTTAGCTTGGAATGCTTTACTTTAAGGAAGTCATTAAATTACAAGGGTTGATTCATTATCAGTACTAAGAAAGGTAGCAAAGGGACTCCTGTGTGATTTTTTTTTTTTTTCAGAAACCTGAGATTCCTTAGAGAGAATGACTGGTACTATTCCATCACACTGAGGTGGATCAAGGCTAGTGGGAGGCCTGGGGTCCACTGCCCATTGGGCAGCTTCTAGATGGTTCTCCAGAGGAGAAATTGTAGAGCCATCTGGACCTCTTGCCCAGGTTTGTTTGCAAAAAGACAGTTAAGCGGCCCTTGAATGATTTGAATTTTTTACAAGAAAAGCAAAGTGAAAGTTTTCTTTTTGATATCAGACATATGGTTTTGGCCTGTGGGGCAGATTTTATTTTTCTTTTACTTTTTTTATTGTTTATTTTACTTTTACTGTTTTTATTGTTCTGTCCTATTTTTGAAGACAGGAATGAGAGAGAATTATCCCTGGATAGTTTTTGTCAATAGAAGACACTGGCTGTGACTCCCTGGAAATGCAGTGTGGCCATAGGAGGAGGAGGAGGATGTGTGGCTGAGCCGGCCAGAGCACTGGGCATTGCTGAGCCCTCTGGGGGCTTGGCAGGGTTCTTTGGCCCTCTGTGCCCCATCTCCATCAGCTGTGTGATAGACAGCACTCTCACTGGATGTTGTGCTTATTAACTGAGATTGTTCTTGTAAAATAATAGAAAAGTGCCTGTTCCTGGGACATTACCATTATTGGATTTTACACTCATTCTCTTCTGTTGTGTTCATATGCTGTGAAAGACTTTAGTTTCTTGGTGTGCTGGTGTGATCTTTAAAACTCAAGACAAATGCCTACCTGGGCTGATGTCGAGTGAATATTTGGTCATTAAGATCAAAGAAAGAAGCCAGCCTACCAGCTTACTCTTTTCCATCAAAGCTTAGTTTACCACGCTCTCTGGAGCACAGGAACTGCTTCAACACAGAGTGGGAGGAGCTGGGGTGGCCATCTGTGGGGCTGCCTGTCCCCTTTGGAGCTGCTGTGGTTAGAAGCATCCCTGGGAGGAACAGTGCTAGCTGTTCATCAGCTCAGTGCTACACAGCCATGTACATCCCTGGGTCAGGCCAACTATTTATGTGTTTCACTCCACTTTTAAAAAATGCTAAGATATTTGCTAAGACAATAGATCTTAAATGTCTTTAGCACACTTGTGTGTGCACACACAGAGGGAGCTCAGCTTGACTGTGGGAATCACTTCGCTGATGTATACATGTATCAGAACATCAGGTTGCATACCCTAAATCTATACAATTTCTACTTGCCAGTCATACCTCAGTAGTGCGGAAAAAAGTAGACACACATATGTAGGAAAATTAAAGACATCCTGACATTCTGTTGTTAATAATAGTAGTATGGGTCTCTGCCCTTGACCTAAGAAAGAAAGGAAGGTGGGAAGGAAGAAGAAAGTTTTCTCGTATAACCAAAGTAATATTATCACAACCAACAAGATTAAGAATGATCTCTTATTGTCTTCTGTTGCCCAGTTCATACTCTGATCTCCCTCCAGTGGTGGTCGGGCCATCCACGGTATTTACAGGGCTGCAGCTGCTTTTCCCAAGGGCCAAGGAGGCAGAACTAACCAAATAATCTTCAAGGTTCATGGAAGGTGCAAGTTTTATTCTTAGTACCTGTATAAATGCTGGTCTGATTTTGCTCATTTTCTTTCTTCGTTGTCAAAGAAGAGGATTTCAACTTTAGAGATACAAATGATGGCTCTACAACAAGATGCAATGGAAATTTGGACATTATTTGGTTCATGGACTCAACAGAGGCAGGCAGGCAGCATCTGGTGCTGTTCCTGTTCTAAAATGGGGTTGATCCGGAATTCACACTGTGGAAGGGGTTTAGACTGGCTGGAGAGAGGGAGGCACAACAAGTTTTGGGGCTTGCACCCTGAAGTGTCCTTAAACGCTCACAATGCTGTTTAGTCACTACCTGGTGTTCATTGGTCATTTGGAGATAGTTCTGTTTTGTTATTTGAGACTGATGGTTTCTTCAATGAGATGAACTGCTGGGCTTGCCAGGTTGCCTGTTTATAGAAACTCTCATTGTTCCAGAATAAAGGAAGAGGGAGTCATGCTTTAGTGCCTGGCAGCTAACAGGGTGGACCGGAAGGACTCAGAGAGATTCAGTCACACATGCGGTACATCAGGAGTGTGGGAGAATCATTCTTCCTCTATAGTTACCTTCCTCTTGAGACTTGGTGTCCCCAGTAGTTCAGTGTCATACTGTGGCATGTGGGTCCCCACCTCTGGGTACTTCCTTCCCTCTCTCTTAGCATCATAGGCTACTTTATTTAGAGGAGTGGGAGGAATAATTCTGATAACAGTGGTACATTTATCATTGACATTATATGCACTCAGGATCGCTGGATCTTTAAAAGAATTTGTCTTCAGAATTCTCAAAATGAATCCTGAATGAATGAAACCATTAGTAAGCACTTGTTTGCATTAGTGGCAGAGTCTCCGGTGACTGTGTGTTTGTATGTACATGTTATTGGTAGAGAGGAAGTGGATGAGAAGCTAAGGCTCTGGGAAGTGCATTACTGAGAGGATTTCTGGGCTCCTCTGGGGTACCTTTTCTGGGGAGCTCCTCTGGTTGAAGCATTTTCTGCCCCTGGGTTTGGGGACCAGGGCAATGTAGATGCTGGGGATTTGAGTCTGCACTGTTCCTCTGCTTGCGTACGTGGCCAGTTGTCCCTGATTGAGGGAGAGGTTGGGATGAGGCCCATTGAATGAGCTGGCCTGAGACAGCCAGGAGGAGAAGCCCAAGCCTGTTAGGACAAAAAGGAAAAGAATCAGGGGGAAGAGCTCAGTAGAACAGGTTTACTTCAGAACAAACCTGAGAGGGGGACCCCTCCTGCACAGAGACCAGACTGGCCAACTCTCATACAGGCTGTAAGGTATTTATAGGGTCATGAACATTAAAAAGGGGGCCTGTGGGAGGAAAATATCACAGTGGGACTTTTGAGGGTGAGAGTTTCATACAAAGAAGTGTTGTTATTCACCCAGGACCGGGCTTCAGGATGTACAAGAAGTTGTGTGCTGTTTGTTAAGAGTAAGCCTGAACAATGATTGGAATTACGGGGTGTATCTGTGCTTACTGGGCCTTATCGACCCATGGCGACACATCTGAAGCAGGTGTAAAAGCACAGCAGGGAATTTAACTACAGTGGTCTCTGCTCAGACCAGGGAGTGGTGGTCAGATTCTTTCAGAGGCCCCTGGAATGGGCAGGTGGCCAGTATTAGCTTATTGCTTCCAAGTACAGAAACCACACCATGATTTCAGTTACAGTGACTCTTTTTCAAACTAATGGAGCAGAAGATTATTTGGGGGGATTTTGGGGGGATCAATGAAAATAAATGCCAAATATGTGTAATATGAAACGTATTTTGGGGGGATCAATGAAAATAAATGCCAAATATGTGTAATATGAAATTTATTATTTGAACCATTTTATGTGTATAGTTTGGTGGCATTAAGTATGTTACATTATCATTCCACCATATCCAGAACTTTTGTGTCTTATCACACTGAGACTTTCTATGTATTCATTAAACATGAATTCCTGTTCTTCCCACTAGCCCAAGGGCAACCACTGTTCTGCTTTCTGTCTCTATGAATTTGGTCACTTCAGAGACCTAAGAAAAAAATAAAGAATATAATATTTATCTTTTTCTGACTGGCTTATTTCATTAAGCATAAGGTCTTTAGGGTATATCCGTATTACAAAATGTATCAGAATTTCCTTTTTAAGGCTGAGAATTGTCTTTGTATATCTGTACTGCATGTTGTTTGTCCATTCATGTGTTGATTGACACTTAGATTATTTCCACCTTTGGCCATGTGAATAATGCTGATATAAACATTGGTGCACAAGTATCTGTATTATAGATAAAAAGGTAAACTCTTTAATGTATATGTTACATTTTTGGTGACTACAGTGTACTTTTGACTCATATGGAATTTGAACTTAAGGTTATTTAAAATGCCTACAATTTTGTGTGTGGGTTCTTAATTTCATTTCATATCATTCTGTGATCCTAGGGATGGAACCTGAGGCCTTGTGCATGTTAGGTAGACATTGCAGCACTGAGCTACATTCCTAACCCCTCAAGAACCCTAAAGTTTTAAATGCAAAAACTGTAAGAATACACTTTAGCATTGAGTCTGGCCTCTTTTGTCTTGAGTTGTTAAGATTTGTGCACCTAATCATACACTTAATTCTGTGAAGATCTTCTGGAATTTTGAGTCTTTCATCTGGTTAGATTTTGGGCCATCCACAAAAGTTCTCTGTACCTCTATCCAACACCACAGTGAAGGGCCTTTGGGGAGCTTTGAGGAAGCTGCTGGACACCTCCTCCAAGTGGCTCGTTTCTATGAGTGTTGCTGTGCGACACTCATATCACCTTTTATCTAGTTTTTCTCCCCTCTAGCCCTGCTCTTTGTTTTCTTTATAAGGAAATTTGTCACCATGCTGCAGGGGAGCAGCTCCCAGCTATCGCAGTCTGTGCAGCTATAGAAAAGGGAGCCAAGCCAGGTTGGTCATACACATGTTCAGGTTGTTTTCATAGGTAACGGGGCACCACAAAGCATTAGGTGAGTGTCAATTCACTGTTCACCACATCCTCAATACAAGCTTATGGTGAAAGCAAGTTCCATACTACACTGAGCTGACTCGTACTGGCAAACAGGTGCCATGTAGTTCACATGGGCAGGTCTGTCACCTGGAATCCCAGCTCTGGCCCATCTGAGCAGGTCTGGTCACAGGGGATGAAAGCTTTCCTTGTGGCATATTTACCAATACAAATCGAACAGTCCTAATCTGAAAATCTGAAACCAAAAGTTTAAAATGTTTTGAACACCAACATGATACCACAAATGGAAAATTCCACACCTGACCTCATATGATTTGTTGCAGTCAGAATGCATGTGCATTAAAAATAGTGTATAAAACACCTTTAGGCAAGGTGAATAAGATGTATGGAAAGCATAAATACATTTTGGTTTACACTTGGGTCCCATCCCCATGATAGCTCATGTGTATATGTGCACGTATTCCAAAATTTGAAACAACAGCAACAATAACAACCATAAAAAAACCCCACCACAATCTGAAACACTTCTGGTTCCAAACATTTGGACATGGGATACTCAACCTGTATTCCAAAGCAGAGTTCTGTTTTCCCCGTGATAGCCAACAGGCAGCTAGAAATCCTTCACATCAGTGGCTGGACCGCTTCAGGGATCAGGCCTAAGGGTGCAGGCTGTCAGCTTTGCTGAGTAATTCTTACACCTTGTCTATGCAGGAACAGGGAGTGTCTACAATATTTTATTCTAGTATTAACATTCTTCATTAATAATTATTAATTAATAAAACACTAATTTCACCAATTTGGGCCATCCACAAAAGTTCTCTGTACCTCTATCCAAGACCACAGTGAAGGGCTTTTGGGGAGCCCTTCACTGGGCAGAAAGAATTCTGCCGTTCACTCTGTTAATTAGCCAAGGCCTTCATATCACTCAAAAATAGCAGAAATACTTCCAAAAGGTATGATCAACAGATGTAGTGAATGTTTAAATTTTAAAAATTATTTCAGTAAAAGACACATTGCCATTAATCTCCCTTAAAATATGCTTCCTTGCCTCAAGCATACTTATCCCATTGGCCTTTCTACTTTTTGAAGCAGTTCTGAAAGTCCTCTTTCATGAATATAATTCTTTGCACTATTGTGGATGACTTGCGTTTTCCTGAATCCATCAAAACACTTACCTTTCATGGTCGTTTTGACTTTGGGGAAGAGGTAGAAGGTACCTAGTACCACCAAAGAATGAGGGGGTGAAGATATACTATAATGCTTTTATGAGCCTCCCTTTTCATTAGACGGCAGTTGGCAGCGGCACTCACCATATTTTTTATCAGGCCTCCTAAAGACTGTCATGAAAGAGAACTTCCAGAACTACTTCAGGAAGTGGCAAAAATGATAGGATAAGTGTGTTCAAAGTAAGAGGGAGTATTGTGGTGGAGGTTAATGGCAATGTCTTTTACTATGATAAATGTTTACAATTTAAACATTGTATGTTTTGATCACAGCTAATAGTTGCTACTTTTAAGAGTAGGGAATTCTTGGTTAGCATGCTGTTTGACCAGCTCAGGATGATATATAAAATGGTAAAGTTTATAAATGTCAAATTATTTTTTCCCCATGTAGCAACCCCCTAAGTCAAGATATAAAGCCTTTCTTGTACCCCTACAAGGTTCCCTAATATCTTTTGGTATCCGCCCCCCATAGCTAATCAGACCCCATCATAATAGGGTAGTTTTACCTTCTTTGATTTCCACATATATGGAATCATATTTATGTACTGTGAGATTCATTCATCTTCTTGTATGTAAAATTTGTTCAGCTGGGCATGGTGGTGCATGCCTATAATCCCAGCACTTGGGAGGCCGAGGCAGGAGGATTGTTGCAAGTTGGAGGCCAGCCTGGGCTGCAAAGTGAGCTCAAGGGCAGCCTGAACTGCATAGCGAGACCCTATCTCAAAAAGACCAAAAGAAATTTGATTTTCCCCTCTTACTGTGTATTCCATTTTAGGAAGTTTAGACACCCATTTGGCAGTTGATAGACTTGGAGCTATTATGAATAAAGCACCAAAAAACATTCATGTGCATGTGTTTGGTGAATGAAGAATGACTTATTGATGAGGGTGGTTGCACCTTAATCTGTCTCTGGAACTCATCTGCCTTGGAATTGAAGTTTACCATTACTCAGCACATGGGGACTATCATTGTACATACCTGATAACTAACTTTAAAGTACATTGAAGGTACCATTCAAAACCATATTGAGCAAAGGAATGAATTTAATCTAGGAATACTTGTAGTGAAAAAAGTCCATGCTGATAAGAAAGCAGATCATTATTTCTGGGTTCTCTTCCTATAATAAATATTCTCAGCCGAGGTTCAGTCTCCTGAAAGCTGAGAGTCTCATGTGCAGAAGGGCTCAATAAGTACTTGCTGACTGAACAAACGTACTGATTTACTCTCTAAGAAAAGAAGCAGAGTGAATGGTCTCACCCTTTTGCTATGCAGTCTACTACTTTGGCTCTCCCTCTTCTTGGCCTAGTACAATGTCAAAGCCTGACCTGACAGATTCACTTTTATTGGGTGCTGGTTTGCTTTTTACATGACTCTGTCCACGCAGAGCAGTCACTCCTACATCTATTCTCAATCATTCCAGTCCCCAAGCCTACCACAGATAAGGATTTTTATGAGTTTCCTGTTTGTCCTTCTGGTATTTCTTGATGCAAATACAAGTAAATTCACCCGTGTATTTTCATATCCCCATCTTTCTTATACAAACGCCATTCTCCACCTTGATTTATTCACCTAGCAATGTACCTGGAGATCAGTTCACATCAGTACACAGATATTTATCCTTTTTCAGCAACTACATAGCCTTCCACTGTGGATGATCATACACCATCATCCTTTTAAACAGAACTTTACTGACAGATGGGCCCTTGGTAGCTTTCAACATTCTGGTGCTACATACTAAGCTTCAAAGACAACTATGTACAAATACTACTTTGTTACATGTGCAGGTGTATCTGCAGGAAAGATCCCCAGAAGTAGGACTCTTGGTCAAAGGGTAAATGCTTCTCTAATACTGGTGTATACTATCAGATCCCCTTCCACAGGGTCATTCAAAAATACTGCTAACCTACTTCTTTACTTTTATAAAAACAAATTCAAAATTTAAATCAATGCAGCACCCCCCAACAGCAAGCCTAGTTCCTTTTCCCTATCTAGTTGGATCCACCAATTCTCTTAGGCTAACAGGTTTTCCTTCTAGCAAGCTCTCACAGAAAAACAGCCCTGTAGAAAAACCTATTGGTGGAATTTAATTTCTGTAAGTACATTCAGAAATTCTAAGTCAGCAGTAAATGCTGTTTTCATTACAATACCCAAAATGACATGAAAACAAGTACATAAATGATTATTTTAAAATTTTATTCATTCCAATTCAGAGGATCCCCAAAACTCATTTATATTCTTGGCATTTTTAGTAATTCATGACTTTTTCCACGGTGAGACTCTATGATTAGAAAATGATGCCTCCTTGCAGAATTAACCAAAAGGTTCTTCCTCGCCCCTTGTAGAGAAGACACAAAGAAATAATCCTTGCACATGAGACTGTCAGCTTTCAGGAGACTGAACCTCAGCTGAGAATATTTATTATAGGAAGGGAACCCAGAAATAACGATCTGCTTTCTTATCAGCATGGATTTTTTTCCTAGCTGCCTTGAAGTGAGCAGCTTTCCTCTGCCATGTTCTCCTGGCTTGATGTTCCTGCCTCACCAGTGGTCTAAAAGCCATGGGGCAGCCAGTCATGGACTGAGATCTCTGACACTCTGAGAGAAAATAAATTCTTCCTCCTTTAAATTGAATATATCAGGTATTTTGTTTCAGCAGTAGAAAGGTGGCTAATATAAAGCCTGCAACACGATGGGCTTTTTGGGAAACATTTTAGATAACAGCCATAATAATCAGACTAGAATTTAGTTGATTAGGTTGTCAGGGTTGGCTTTCACAACAGTGGGGATAAGTTGGGAAAATGTATCTATGTAATTTGTGGCTATAAATGTGGATTATTAGATGCGCAAGATATGACTATGAAAAGTCCATTTTTTTTGCATTTGATAAATAGTTCAAAACTTAAATTGACCTTTACTATGACGTATTAGCCACAAAGAATTGAAAAGAAAGGAAAACCCTAAACACACAGATGAACCACATAACCCTTACAAACCATAGATCTTCATGACAATCCTTATCTGAAAATACCATGGAGGTATTTCCAGAGTGGACAGTGTACATATTTGAAAGATATTTCATATGTGTTTATTTTTTTATTTTGATCATCTATTGGTAGGTTTAGTTTTTATAGTTTGAGTCAAAAATTTATCTATTTTGTTTCCAAAGTTGCTGTAATGTAATGATCTTGCAAAGAGATTTTTGTGTCTCTTTGGATTCAATTAAATTTTGGTGAAACTTGAGAAATAATGAGGACTGTAGCTGAAAGCTGTGGAAAAGTCAGTGGTCAAAGTGCTTCTTGCCTCTCAAGGTCTGCAGCAATGACTAAGTGTTGCAGTGGGAATGGAGGTGGACCACACAGATTGGGTGGCAGACAAGTAAGTCTGGGATTTTCCTGATAGCCAGGCCACCTTAGCTCTGTATAATATGGAGCCGGTATACCTCTGAGCATTCCTAAATTTGTGATTTAGTTAAGAAGAGTCCCAGAAACCAGATTTGTCTCAAGGGTTGGAAAAAATGCAAAGGAATACAAACCCTTATTGCACATAGTTGCTACAAGACTCCATTCTGCAGCATAGTAGTACAATGCTCCAGGTGTCCCGCAAATCCAGTTTGTACTAGGAAAGGCACAAGAAGGTGCTAATGGAAGCTTGTCACTAGATTTCTCTGTTTTCTGTACAGATGGAGTGGAACCTGTCTAGGGACTGGCTATTGGAGAATTTTGTCAGCTCTGTTCTCCTAGCATTGCACAGTAAACTCAGAACAGTATGACTTTGGCTTCTCAGTAGAGGAAAAGGAGGGTGGACTGTGACCAACCACACAAGCCCTTCCACTCTGCCCCCTTTATTGACCTCACAGAAATGTGAGGCCATAGCACCAGGCTTGGCTGGGGGGATCTGCTAGAGCTGGTTCACGACATATGACCTCTCACATTTGCCATTATTAGCAGAGTAAAGACACCTTGCAAATAGATATTTAATTAATTTTCAGCTGCTTGTTTTGAAAGTTCTAGTACAAATGTGTAGCTAGAGTTTGAAAACCTACTCAAAACATCTCTGAAAACAGTAACAAAGCTAAGCATGATGGCACAGCCCAGTAATCACAGCACTCTAGGAGGCTGAGGCAGGAGGACTGAGAGCCCAGCCTGGGCAACTTAGTGAGACTCTGGCTCAAAAAGAGAAGAAGGGCCAGAAATGTAGCTCAGTGTGAAGGGCTTGGGTTCAGTCCTCAATACCAACTGCAAACCAACAGTAGTACAAATTGCTGGCTGTTCTGCACAGTTCTTCCCATGACTGCTGGATGACTAAGGAAGAAACAAAATTAGACACGATGCAAACACCCAGCACAGATCTTGGCAGATGGGTGTTCAGTGCATTGGTATTTCTCCTCACTCTCAGCAGTGCGCTTCCACCTTTTGGAGTATCCCCAAGTGCAAGGAGTAGTTGGCAGTGAACTCAGACATCTCAGAGATCTCACACATTGAGGAAGGTTGAGCCCTGGAAAGGGATACCATTTGATCATGTAGCTGTACCTACCCTGCACACTTACCATAATTTGAGAGGTTTTGTTAGTGGCTGATGTCAGACAAAGCAGAAAGGAGTGGTCAGATTCATCCCAAATATGTTTTGTTGCATTTCATATTCTTTGGCTTTGACTGCTCAACACCCACTTAGACTCCCAAGGCAACTCGTGGAAATAGAACACAGGATCCAGTGGCACACGCATTCCTTGGCTGTTTTGGATTTAGGCAAGGAATAATCAGCCCTAAATTCTGTGTTTGCATTTAGAGCCATCGTAAGGAAATCAGATGAGAACATCGAGTAAGACCTTGGGTTTATCCCTCGCCCACTACAAGTACTCCAACTTGTGTGGATTTCAGTCACATGCAGTGTGGATGTTTAAGGATGGGTATGTAATTGGAGGATAAGGTAATGCAGCCGGACAGCACTCTCACCGGCTCACATAAAAACAAAAGAAGCTGTGCATCTGGTCTGGGCATTTCTGTAGCAGCTCTTTATTTACAGGCCCTCTCCAGTTACCCATGAATTCAGGGATCTTTGTAGATAGTTAAAATTTTCTTGTAACCCAAAAAAATTCACTTTGCTTGTTACTTTGTAATTCTGAACTGATTATTGTATTTTGAAAAAAACTTTAACAAGCCTAAAAGAGGTAACATTTTTGAGCAGTGGCTGTAGTTTTTATTTAGGCTGTCACATTTAATTGACTTACTGGCTGTACCCTGTGGGGTTGCGGAAAAAGAGACAGTGGTTCAGGGAGGTTAGACACAGGGTTTCTCACTGAGTATCAGGCTGGGCTGCAATTTTCCCTCTCTGATTCAAAACCCACACTTTCTTTCTTTCTTTTTTAAATTGCTGCCTACAGCTGATGGAAGCAGATAGGAGGAGGCCAGAAAAAGACTGATATAATCTTGAGTCATCAATCTTGAGTAACCAAGAACTGACAGATATTTGAGAGAGTTCACTTTAGTTTATTCATTTAAAACCTCAGAGTAAAAAATTTGTTTGGTAAGTTTTTGTAGTTAGGGGAATATTGTAAGTAGGAAATGAGATAGTGAGATGCCAGTGATTGTCCTTTTAAAGCCTCAGCCTTTTAGGAAGTTCTTGTGCCTGGGAGTGTGTCATTGGCCTTTGTGTCTTAGGAAGGTCACCATAGTAGTTGAGGGGCACATCTGGTCTGCACAAGTAACAGCTGCAGAGCAAGCAACATGTGTAAGAGTTGTGGCTCGGGAGCATATTTGCTGTTGAAGCATGTTTAAGCATGCTTTAAGCTTGTTTAAGCATGTTGGCTTGCTTAAGACCCCTGGAACTTTCTATCTAAGAGGCACAAAGGGATTTTGAGAACTCATTTTGAAGCAAACCCAGTACCATGAAAATGGCCTCTCATTTTGGGGTGAAGTGTGGGCTCCTTGGCCTCTTATGAAACTTGCTCATTGTCACATGGAGAGCAGAAGGAACAAGGAGATGTTGTTGCCTTTCAACAGGGCAGTGAATAGGGAGATCTAGGGGTTGAGAGGACTCCACCTTCATGTCTTCTTAACAGTTGGGACCCAGGAGCTGATGAGTTATTGGAACCACACCCAAGCCTATATATTGTAGTTGTTTAATACTCATCTAAACATTTTCACCTGTTAAAAAGTGAAGTCATCAGTTACATAAGGTCTGCCTAAATGAGAGCATGAGCTGAGTAATACTTCATAGTGCTTGGTGTAGCACACTGTAGAGATAGCGTCTACACTCGTCGCATAAATGAACTACAGAAGCCAGGGGCAGTTTGTGTAGCCACCTATAAGTAGGCTGCCCTCTTTTTTCTTTTTTCTCCGGTACCGGGAATTGAACTCATGACCTTGCGCTTGCCAGGCAGGTGCTTTTGCTGCTGAGCTAAATCCCCAGCCCTACGGCTGCCCTCTTGATTGGTCTTATACAGTGACGCTTGTATATTATGTTCTTTGTTTTTTGTGGATGTTTTTATTGAGGTTATTGTAGATTTACATGAAGTTGTAAGGAATAATATAAAATGACCTTGTGTACCCCTTACCAACCCCTCCACCCTGTGACATCTTACAAATACCAGGATATTGATATTAATACAGTCCAAGCAATATCTCCTAGGATACACTTACTTTATTCAAATGTGTTTTTAATGTGATTTTAAAATGAAGAAATAAGACTGTGGAAAATAAAAGCCAGGTTGCAGGTTTCAAGGGCAGAAGTGGAACCAGGGCATTCTGAGCCTCTCTGTTGGGATGAAGTTGGTTCCCAACTGTAGAGAAAAAGTGAGTTTGGAATGATCAGGGGTGACCCCAGGAGGAAGAGCAGTTTTCCCAGGGGGGCATAGGGTGGTGAGACAGCCTGGCTGGGATTTTCCGGAACTGGCCAGACATCTGGTGGGCATCATACCTGTCTGTGGGCCCCCTGAGCTTCCCACCACACCTGGCTTAGCCTTGTGCTGGGGAAATGTGAAATAGTTTGGGCTCGCAGGGGCACTAAGTCTGCTCCGCACTCAAATCCCAGACCATGCCCTCCTCCTTCTGAACCAGAATTTCCAGAAGGTTTGGGAAGAATTAACCTCTGTCTTTGTCATTCTTTCCTTTCATGTGGTTGTTTTTCTTATTGGATTCAGGCAAGCAGATAATGAGGCGCTGGAGGGCTGGTGGCTTCTTCTGATTCATTATTTAGCAGCCTCTTTCCAGTCCCCAATTTCATCTGCCCCAGCAGCTCACAGAGCATCCTGTCCAGGCAAGGTGGGTAGTTAATGCTGATAGAAATGCAGTGAATTTCTCTCTAGGGAGAGATTGTGAGGGAATGGAGATCTGCAGGCCCCCTGATAATGCGGAAATGGGGTGAAGAGAGAAGGATGGGGTGCGGTCTAGGGCAGGAAGCTTCAGTTGTGGGGCCCTTGAAGTCCACTGCCTGCTGAGTGTAAAGGGGCCCTTCCTAATGGGAACATGGCCTTGTTTCTATTTAGGGAGCAAAAAACCACCCAGCATTTTTATACTCCTGAATTAAATCCAGTGTTCTGGTCAGAAGGTAGCAGTTCCCCTACCCTCTCCTTTTCCCGCAGACTTAGAAAAGGCCTGGATTTCAGCCCACATGAGTAACTCATGAACTTAACTGTTTGCTCTGAGCCAGGCCTCCCTTCAGGATGTGCAGGCTGATGATAGTGCATTTACTGTTTCCGGTGCCCCAAGCCAAGGCAACATTTGCATGGTAGTGCCTTACATGGTTTGCCATCCCCTGCCACAGACATGGACAATAAAGGACATACCTTTCCCAGAATCACTAATTCATAAACCCTTAACTACATGACAACAACTCATGTCGTGGAAACCCTAAGAACTTATTTCCAGGAAAGGCTAATAGAATAAAAAAGCTTTCGCCAAAGTGTTTACAGCATAATGTTATTTAATAAGATTTTAAGAACCCAGTTTTAAAACTTTCACCTTTTGGAGAAAATTATGGTATATTGTACTTACAGAACAGTTTAGCAGAAATAGCCCTTTCAAGGGATTTGGAAAATGCATGTGTTAAATTATTCTCTTTAAGTCATTGTGTATAATAATCAGTTCTTTCCAGGACCTTCCTCTTTATTCCTGCTAGGTTTTCTTTTTTACAAAAATTTTTCCCCATGTTGTTATTTTTTTGCTTTACTAGGTTATTCTTCTTTAGCACTGAGCATTGTTTTGAGCTTATTTTGATATTTATATAAATAGATGAATCCCTGAAAAAAAATGAAGGCAAGCATTTGCTTGTTTTAGATTTTTCTTTGGATCCAAAGATAATATCTAAGTGATTCCACATGCTACATATTAGTAAATAATCAGATAATTACATTTGTCAGACATTTCAGAATGTCCATTATTACATAAACATAGCCAGCCTTGAGTCTGCATTTGCCTCCTGAGTTTCATAATGATTTTCTATAATGTTTTTGAAACCTTTAACTTTCTGTGTGGTACATACAGGCTTTCTGTTTTGTCTTAGGAAAGTGAACTAAGTTTTTCTCTGTGTGATGCATAAAGACTTGAAGAAGGATAATAAAAATCATCTCTAGTCCCACCACTCACAAAAAAGCAACGGTTAAATTTTTTGGATGGATTTCCCAGGCCTTTTCTGCACGTAAATAGTTCGTACAGTTACTTTCCTATTGCATATTGTTGGCGCATTTACCACAGAATGAATGTCTTGGGTGTTCCCCAGGAGGGTAAGCCTCTCCGGAAAACATACGTGGTTTATATCCCCAGAACTCCTGGCTGGACATATGCAGTGGGGCTCAAGTCACACCACCTCTGTTTTCAACAATGCCACAGTGTGTGTGCCAATGCTGTGTTCCAGGGTTTCTTGGCAGACCTGCCTTCCTCCTTTCCTACTTCTGCTCTGCATATGTATTCTATATTATTCTTCTACGAGCTTCTTTTTAGTTCTCCTTTCTCACTGGCCCATGTGTATCCGTAGCTTGAAGCTGAGTGGCACCCACTGATTTCTGGTTTTCTTCCTGTGCATGTCTTGTGTCCAGGCTACAGGACACAGGGGCTGCCGCTCACTGGATCATCGGGGTTTGAGTTCCAATGACTTCCTTTAGGCACTCTTCTCTTTGATTTTGATTGGTAGGCATGAACCTTGGATGCTCTTTGTGGATGTCTGAGCTGCAAGAAGTATCTTGTTCACGATGGAGGACCTGCTTTTCAAGGGCCAGGGTGGAGCTGACCATGCCTGTCAGGTGACTGTGCGGCATGTCTTAGATCCTCCCACTCAATCTCAGCACCCAAAGCTGGAGGATTAGCAGGATCAGGCCAGCTGGCTGCTAAGGTGCAGGCCAAGGGTGCTTCAGCGCCTAAGTTCTTGAGAATCCAGAAAGGCAGTACCAACCCTTGTGCCCACCCCATCTCCACCTAGCTCCGCACCTGTGCAGTGGATGCCGTGTTTCCTTTTTACTGCTTACACAATTCCAGGGAGCGATATGGTGCATACTGAGGAAGCTGTTTCCAAGCTTGACTGTGGTTCCTTATTTAATCTGAGCTGTTTTTGCCCTTATCCTTCCCTTTGTCCAGGATACAGTTAACTGGAACAAACTTCAGCAGGGGGTGAAGGTGTTTCTGAAGACCGATGATGTGCTAGACATACCTTCCTGGTGGTCTGTCTGTTCGTTCACACCTGCACGTATGATGACAGTGATGGGCGAGTCGCTGGCTATGTGGGGAGCCTCAGAAGTTCTGTGCTCAGCACCAGGGCTGCTCCTTTGCACACGCCTTGTAATACTTTCTTCCCTGTGTTGAAAACCTTGGTACATGCCTGTAATCCTAGCATTCTGGGAAACTGAGGCATGAGGATGGCAAGTTAGAGGCCAGCCTGGGCAATGTAAGGAGACCCTTAGGGAGAGCCTGTCTTAAAATAAAAAATAAAGGAAATGGCCAGGGATGTAGCTCAGTGCAAAGGCCCTGGGCTTGATCCTCGGTACCATAAAACAAAGAAAGCAGTAAGAATAAAACAAACCTTGCTCTGCTTCCTCTTACTGCAGAAGATCTTTCTTCCTTCCCAGACCTCGGTCTCACGCAGCTTCCAGTCTGCCCTGCGTGTCAGGTTGCATCTTCCTCTTTGCTCTCTCTTCTCCCTCTCAGTTTCACTTTGTGCTCTCATTCATCCAGCTTGTATTAACATCTGTCTGTGCCACCCTTCTCAAGTCCGCAGGTGTGGGCCACACCATGCCTGCCTTCCCAGAGCCCACTGCTCCCTCCCTAGGGAGCAGTGTCTGTGGAGGGCAGGGACCTGTGGATGCCCAGAGGATGTGACCAGAGGAGAGTGACCATGTGCCTGGCTGAAGTGGGGAACCATGCGCAGTGCAGCAATGCACCTTGTCAGCGATTGCCAGGCCAGCATGGGGCAGGCAGGAGGAAGGGTCGGTCAGCAAGTGCAGGTGACGCCTAGTGACGGGTCCTGTTAGTGAGGGTGGGATAGCATGGATGCTGGGCAGGGTCCAGGAGTGGAAGTCACACTTGAGAAAGGCATCGTGGAGATCCTGGTCTGTCACTATGGTAAAAGTAGTCACGTGACCTTTGTTATGCACAGAATATTGCCTGAACTTTTTACAGATTTTATTTAATCCTCATAGCAACTCTGAGAGGTAGGAATTGCTCCTGCCCCATTTTACAGATAAAAACATTGAGGCCAGAGAGGTGGAGGTTTGCATGAAGTTACTCAGCAGCAGGTCAGAGCACACTTCAAGCGCAGAGTCCAGTCTGGGAGACTGGATGGCAGAGACTGAGACGGCCTCCTCACGGCCCCGCCTGCTGCCCCACACATTTGGGAGTCAGGCCGTGTCCTGCAGGCTTGAGGGGCAGGGCAGGGGGGTCTGCCATTTAACAAAGTAGTTTTGCATCGTCAGAGCCAGATGGCAACTTGAGCCAGGGTGACTGCTTAGAAGTCCCTGCTGTTTTTATAGGCGGACCAGGTGGAACATTCTTTCAGAATCTCTTTCTCAGAAGTTTTTGGCCATTAAGTGGTTTTACCAGCGAACTATACTCCTAATCCTCTGGAACCTGTTTTTAAACCCACAGTAGTATATAAGGCAGGATGCCTCACGTGCTAATGGAGTTTAATGTTTGAATTAAATGACAGTTATGCTTATGCACTTGAGTCCCTTTGGATTTCCTTAATATTTCCCAGCTTGGTGGTTCCTTAATAGTGCCTTTGGACAACCGCTGCAGAGGAGGAGGAAGAGGCAGTGACAGGCTAGTTTGACAGGCTAGTTTGAGACACTGTGTCTCTGACTATTATCTCTTCTGTGAGCATATTTCCTTTCAAACCATTTTTTTTAATGTGGTAAAGAATAACAAACTTTATCATTTTAACTGTTTTTGTGAATTTAGTGGTGTATAGCAACACATTGACATTATTGTGCAACCATCCCCCTGCCCATCTTTCAAGCTCCTCATCTTGCAAAAGTGAAACTGGACTCCTTACACACTAACTCCCCACTCCTCCTCTCTCCACCCCTGGCTGCCACCATTCTAGTTTCTGTCTCTCTGGATTTGCCAGCTCTACGGAGCTCATATAAACATTTGTCTTCTTGAAACTGGCCTATTTCTGTTAGCATAAAGTCCTTAAGGTTGATCCCTTAATGTTGCAGCAAGTGTCAGAATTTCTTCTTTTCGAGGCTGAGTACTATTCCATTGCGTGTTGGTACCACATTTCGTTTATCCACCTGTCTGTCTGTGGCACATGGATTGCTTTGCCTTTGACCTGGTGTGAATCATGCTGCTGTGAACACAAGTGTGCAAATATCTGGGTCTCTTTTTCCCAGTTTTGTTAGGTGTTACATAAAGTTTTAGCTTCTTCTGGACTGGAGTCCAGGAACCTTTGTTAGTTTGTTGATGGGTATGGAGGTACCCTCCTCTCCCTTTTCCTTTTCTGCTGTCAGGTGACTCACAGGGACTCCAATCTCAGCTGGGTTTCAAGAGGAGCATGTTTCATGACTGGTGCTCCAACCTACTTGTATCAAATAGGGAGAGTATGGACATATCCCATGCAGGAGGTGGCACCTCTCTGAGCTGTGGCTTGCTGGGGGAATTAAGGGAGAAGGAGGCACAAGAAGGGCAGTGCTGATCTGAGCGCTTAGTTTAGGGGATGGAGACCGTGGAAGTGCATGAGGTGCACATTCATGAACCTCTTGGGTCCATAGTGGAGAGAGAGGAGTCCAGAGTAAATCCTAGGTTTATAGCTTGGGTTACCAGATAACCATGACCTAGGATGTCTGGTGAATGGGAAGGGTGCTGAGACACCATGGGGCCTGCATTTATTTCAGGCTTCTCTAGAATAGAGGAGGATGCTCCATGGACCTACACACGATCTGCAGGATAAGGGGAATTACAATACGACTATATAATGGTACTGGAAAATGAAATACAGGTACTGTATAATTAGTGTGAGTTTAGATTCTTATTCAAAGAAGATGGCTATATTTCTTTACAAAAGTTCCTCTTATCATGTCAGAATTTTTTATTTTGGGACTCTGTAGTAAAGGTTAGTATTCTTGGTTTGTTTCAAAGTGATAGATAAAACTAGAATAATTTGATATTAAATGTTATAAGTATTTCCACCTTTTTTTAATTTTAAAAATAAAAGGAGGAAAACCTTAACAGACAGACAACCTTTTTCAAAATAGCAAAAGAACAGTACAGAGTTACAAACAAAGTGGTAGGAAATTCACAATGCTTGCTGTATTACATATTGATATATGGTTACATACTGGTTTCTCATGAAAACAGATAGAGACATGCAATATTGATCTATCAAGGACTCATTAACAGTTTCTTTCAGCAAAGAAATAGAAGACAGTATTATTAACTATCTTGTATATACATACATACAAAATTTCTCCTTCTGTCCCTTCTCTTTTCCCACATCCCAGTTGCCCTTTACCCTTAAGGGTTTTCCTATCATTTCACTTCTATCATACCTTCAAGTTTAACTCTTTCATGTTTTACACTACTGAGACAATGCAGTGCAGGTCTGATTTATTTCACTTATAAGTATGGTCTATAGTTGTGACCATTTACCTATAAAAGCCTCAAGTTTATCTTTCTTTATAGCTGTGTAATATTCCATGATATAAAAGTACCACAGTTTTCTTATCCAAACCTCGGTGGATGGACATTTGGGTCGCTTCCACAATTTAGCAATTACAAATTGTGCTGCTATGAACATAGGTGCACATATATCACTGTGATACAATGTTTCTAGATCTTCTGGGAAAATACCCATCAGGGGGATAGCTGGGTTGAATGGGACCTCTGGACTTAGTTTTCTGAGGAATCTCCAAACTGATTTCCACAGTGGTTTCACCAGTCTGCATTCCCACTGGCAGTGGAGAAGAGTTCCTATTTGTCCACAGCCTTGCCAGCATTTGTTATTGGTTGATTTCTTAATGCTAGCCATTCTTCCTGGGGTAAGATTTCCACCTATTTTTGTACCCTACTTTGAACTTGATTTCAGATTAGTCGCTACTCTTTCCTCTTACTCATCCCATAAACCTTTCAGCAGCCTGTCCATCCTCATCTGGAGCACATCCAGCCTGCCACTTTCCCTATACCAGATCTTGGTCCTTTAGGGTTAGTGTGAAGTGTAGAGTCAGAGGAACAAATGCTGAGGAGAGCTAGTAAATGTACCCTCCAATCCCTTGTAAGATGCTGGAACACCCAGAAGGTGAGAAGTGGGTGACCATTAGCTGTAAGGGTGCAGTGCTAAGGAGGCGGAAGGATATGGAAGTCATCCCTATGCCCAGGGCTATAGGGTTACCAGAAAGAACAATGACAGAAGACTGTCTTCATTTTATCTACTCCTGTGTTCACCTTAGATGACAGAGCAAGTGATAGGGCCAAGATTCGGGCATGGTTGGCCTGGCCCCTTGGCACTCTTTTCATGTGCACAATAGGCAGACTTCTGAGCAGGAAGACTGGGGAGATTCTGATGGGGAGGCTGGAAGAGAGAGGCTTACACACGGCAGCCATGTGGACAGGGAAGAAGAGCACAGACAAGGCTGGGGAGGAGGAGAAGTCCTGAGAGTATTGTTATGGTTGATACATTGTGCCAACTTGGGGAGTCTAAAGCCTTGGCTAAGTGACTCAGCAGTTCTGCCTCTTGGGGTGAAAAGGACGCGCCCTTACCGGTCTGGGATGTTGTTTATTGTGTTAATTTGAGAAGTTTAGAAGGTTAACTATGCAACTCAGAAGGGAGCCAGGGTGCTTACTTTGTATTCATCCTGAGCCTGTGCAAGAGGCAGGCATGCAGAGGGTGTGGGTGTAGAGGATGAGCCCCACCTTCCCAGAGCAGGTAGACTGCATAAAGAAAGGAATTGAGGAAGGACTGGCTGCTGGTTCTTCAGAGGAGTTCCGGTCTTCGCCTTCAGCTTGGTCGTCTTCTGGCTTCTGGCGCAGACTGTTGGGCTTCCATCTGGACTCTTCAGCCTTCTAGTGTTGGCTCCGGCCTTCATCGTAGATTCTTCAGCATTCCATCGCAGACCCATCAGCCTTTTGATACAGACTTGCATGGACGTTGCAGCGAGCTCCAGGCCCAGAGCTGGGCTCTTCAATCTCCAGCATGCAGACACCCTCTGCATGCTTCCTCATCCAACTCTGTAGCTCACCACTGTAAGCCAAACTTGTAATTCCTTGTATATTTGTTTATCTTGTATTATATCTGTTCCTAAACCCTGACTGATACGAGTATGAAGCTGAGAGGACAGAAGGTGCATTAGTCAGTTTTCTGTTCCTGTAACAAATACACAAGATAGTCCATTTATAAAGAGAAAAGGTTCACTTTGGATGAGAGTTTTAGATGTTGTAGTCTGTGATCGGCAGACCTGTTGCTTTTAGGCCTCCAGTGCTGGATGGCAGTGATAGCAAGGCCCAGCAGAGCAGAACTACTCACTTCATTGCGCAGAAGTGGAAAAGAAGAGGAGGCTCCATCATCTCCCCATAGTGCTTTCTTGGGGACCAACCTTTACCACAGAGACCTCTGAGGGATGCCAAAGGTCTGAGTTATAGCAGGTGATGTCTTGGAAGTCAGGGACAGGATATTGAGCGAGGTGGGAGTGGTCACCTATTGGGCACTACTGGGGACAAAATGGTTGGCATGTGTCCTCTGCTTTCGGCTGCTAGGAGCCCTCACGACCTTTGTCAGAATTGTTTTGGGAACCCAAGATGGAATTCTTTCAGTGTGTTCTCTCCTTACCTCTTGAATTCCAGACATTACCAGTCTGGACATGGTGTTTGCTTATGTCTGAGATTCCAAACCTCCAAAATGCATGAAGAATTAGAGTTGGTAGGGCTCTTGATGGATCTTGAAACTTGGATCACAAGTGTCTTAGACACTTTCTTGTTGCAGGGACAAAATAACTGACACCTGCAATTTAGGGGAGGAGAGGTATATTGTGGTTCATGGTTTCTAGAGGGTTCAGCCCACAGTCAGCTGGCTCCAAGGCAGAAGGGGCCTGGTGGAAGGGTCTAGTGGGAGAAAACTGCTCTTGTTGTGGTGACCAGGAAGCAGAAAATGAAAGAGGAGTGGAGAGGGAGATGCAGCCTTCTGGCCCCACCTCCAGTCACTTTCCAAAAGCCCTGCCTCTGAGCACATGGGAATTTGGGGGACATTCTGGATCTGAAGCATAAGAACAGGTACTGTGGATCTGTTACTGCAGATTCATTTAGGTGCATGACCATGGGGGGCAACTCAGTAAACCTCTGAGCACTTCAGGAAATGTCATGGGTGACATGCAGTAGTATTAACCAGCTTCTTTTAGCTTCTGTTGTGGGCTGCTTTTAAATGACTCCCCCCCCCCCTTATAGTTGTTTCAGGGCTGTTTTGTAATCTGTCCTACTGATACTGATAATAATAAAAAAATTGCTACAGTGCCTACCAGTGAGTGCATACTGTGTTTGGGGCACTGTACCAAGTGTTTGACTTAGATTGTCTCACTTAGTCTTACAGTAGCCTTATGAGGCAAGTGATATTAACTGAAAGAACTGTCATTCAGAAAACTGAAGGAGCCAGTGAGTCTCCAACTTGAGCATGCTTTGGAATCATCGTGGGTCTCGGGGATGGTGCTGGGCATGAACATAGCCTGCCAGGTCTCAGCCTGGAGTTTCTTATTCAATGGATTGTGCTGGGGCTCAGGAACTGCCCTCCTAGCAGGTTCCCAGGTTGTTGCTTCTGGTGTTTCTGGGACCATACTGCCCTTCGTCTTTTTGCTGTGGGGCTGGGAAGCACTCATACTGCACCTGAGTCCACAGCTATACTCTGAACTACCCATGGATAGTTCTCGCTATTGCTCACTGCCCAGGATCAGTGCTCTTCTCGCATTCAGTTGGATGCTGGTGTGTGGGGAGAAGGCAAAGGGTGTGTGGGGAGAAGGAGCTAAGGGAGTGAGTGCATTGTCTATGCAGAAATAAAAACAATGAAATCCACTAACACTCTAGCCATTTCTCAACAATGCCTGTGATAAGTACCTCTTCTCTGCCTCCTCCAAAACCTTCTGTCTGACAGCTGAAGATAATCAGTGAACTGACCACGCCTTCATTGCTGGGCTCTGGTAAGCTCACATCCAAGGATTCATCTTCTACTTCTGTCTTTTCCACACACATCATGCGGCACTGAGCGAGCACTCAGTCTATACCTAATTAGCAGTTCTGACGCTAAAACAACATAGTCTTAAATCCTCGAGGGCCAGATAGCATCGTGTAGGGCTCTGCATTTGGCAGGTACATTTACTAGAATCTCTCTGGCAGCACTTGGTGGGTTCGGCAGGGTCTCCCCACTCAACACAGATGGATTCGCTGACTGCTCACTGTGACTTGTGAGGTGGCCTCTTTTGTCCCTGTGTTACAGAGGGGGTCGTAGAGGTGCTCAGAGCCTTACTGACTTGGCCTCTAAGATCTTGCAGCTAATGAGTGGGCAGAACTGGGATTCCCGCCAGGAAACTGACCTCAGAGTTCATGCTTTTAACTACCAGGCCCTGGCAGCCCAGCAGGGTTGGTGCTTAATAGGTGCACATCAGCTGGTTACATGGAGGTAGATGCTATCAGTGCTGGGGCTCAGGCCTTTGGCTGGAGCTAGATGCTGTGTGGCTCACTAAGGACACTCAGCAGGTATTCAGTGACAGTCTGCTGGAATGGCAGAATATCCTCCTGTGATGTTTCCCCTCTTTCTTGCAGAGTGACACAGCATCTACCTCCACTGTGATGAAATGTGTCTCCCCTCAAGGGGTGGCTATTGGTATTTATAGCACATCTTAAAGCCCAGGAGTTCCAGAAGCAACAGTGACCTCTGTAATCCTCTTAGCGTCTCTGAAGAGAAGGCCGTGAACCCACAGAGCCAGCTCTTGTATGCTGTCCTTTGTTCACCCCTGCCTTGCCCCCCAGAGTAGCAGTGTGGAAGGGCAGGTGAGGGTTCTTGGGGCTCATACTTTTCCTGCAAGCCACCTCCCAAGCTGGTGGAAATGTGGGGTTACCTGTAGGCCTTCAGGTCAGCTCCCCACATTGCCATTCATTTTAGAAGACTCCAGGGGTGAGTCACCTACTTCCAGCTCAGGAATGTCACCAGCTGCTTGCCTCCTCCCGAGGCTCCAGGGAAGCAAGTTGAAATCATAGAATTTCTTTTCCTTTTCTGAAGCAGGGAATTCTTCTGTCTTGCAGCTGACATGTTCAAGACACGCTGTCAGAGAAAGGAAAAGGCAGGGGGTCAGGAAACTTGGCCTGGATGCTACGGGTGTTTCCCATACACATATTTGTACTGAGGCCTGAGTGACAACCAGCCTGGGCTTGTGTCTTTTGTTTGGGGTGGATAATGGAGCCCCTGGCAGTGCTCTGTGAGATCAGCTATGCCTGGCCATCTGAACGCACCCAGGGGACAGCTTGATGGTGCCCGAGGGTTCCTGGCTTCTATGCATGCTTCCCGTTACTCAGGGTCAAGGAAAGCCTAGATACATAACATTCACTGTTGTTGCATTTGCACAGTTAGGAGCTCCTGTTTCAGGCTTGTTAGAATCATTTCCCTACCCAGACAGGACAGCTAAATATGCAAAAGAAAGAATGTAGTTAGGGAAATACTTGCCTGTGACGCCACAGGCAAGTATTTTCTCTAAGGCAGTGTACAGCTGGGTTAGCTTCCTCTTCACTGCCACGAGCTGCCCTTTGCTGTAGGTATGCGTAGCAGTGTGGAGCCCCTAGATTCCAGTTTTGGGGAGACTCCAGTTTTTGTGGTGGGATATCATTTCAACTTATGTTTTTTCTTTTTAAAATATTTATTAAATTCAATTATTAATTAAAAAATTTTGTGGTACTGGGGATCACACTCTGGGGCACCGTATGACTGAGCTACATCTCCACCCCTTTTTTTCAATTTTTAATTTTGAGACGGAGGCTTGCTAGATTGTCCAGCTGAGACTGGAACTTGCATTCTTCCTGCCCCAATCTCCCTTGGTGCCAGGATTACACACACACAGGTGTGTGCCATTGTTTAATTTTTGTATTTTTTAATGAGCCAGTTTCAGAGCTGGTGATCCATGGCCCCATGTGGCTGGCAGGTGTGGCCTCCAGAGGGGGTCCCAAGACCTGCAGGAGACAACCAAGGCTTGGCATTCCGCATGCGTTCCTCTGTGCTTATCTGTGTCTCTGCCCCTCAAGAGCTTTGTAACAGGAAGGAAAGATATAAACACTGCACCAGCTGAGCTCTGAGCTCTGGCTGCACTCCAAGTCACCAGCCTTCTTGCTTCTGGCCCTGGACTGTGTTCTTGCTCGTGTCCCCTCCTTCAGTGGCTTCTCTGCAGCCATCCATACCCAGTCAGTGTGGCTCCCTTCGGGTTTCACCTCCAGAGAGGAAGATGCACTAACTGTAGCTTAGGAGGCAGTAAGGCCAGTGAAAGGAGAGCCTGGGATAAAACTGCAAGAAGGAAGCATGAGTTAAGGACTTTAAACATTGGCTTTACAGTAATCTTCCACCACCTTCCCCTGCAGGAAGGCAGAGTGGAGATGGAGCTCCGTCATTTTCCTCCACATAATTATAGGAGAGAGCCAGAGTTCTTGGAAAATGCCAGGAAAGTCAGAGCTGCTGGCAGCCAAGCTTCCTTACTTTTCCAAGGCAACCTGTGTTTGCCAGGCAAGAAAATGAGCCCAGGGGAGGGTGAACTCATTCAGGGGAAACACTGTGCTGTGGAATGGTGGCATCCCTGGCCCCAGATGTGGAAAACATCTTTGGGGGTGGCTCATGCATTAAGCTTCACTTGTGGCTCTCGTTAGGTGGTCTGCAGATTTCTAACACCTGCCCAGCAGCCTTGGTGGAGAGGCCATTCTGCAGCTGCTTCTGTGGTCACAGTGGTTCTGCAGCGTGGCTGGCCCATGGCTGTGCAGGTGTGGGGATGAGGAAGCGCGGGGACGCCCTATGTACCCAGCTACAATCTCAGTCCCTATTGGCCTTCTCCTTCCCTCTCCTAGTCCTGGGTTTTTCTTTTCCATTACCACTTACCATTTGGGGTAGAAAGATTTGCTTTTGGGATTTGTGTGCTGAGTGCAGCGGGGCGGAGAGGAGCTTTTGTGAGGGGACTGCAGTTAGAATGTTTTGCGTGTTTTCACGGCTTCCCATACGGGTATTTCTAAGCAAGAATGCAAACAGGCCTGAAATAGAACGTATTAGTAAGTGTAACAGAGAAGCAAAGTGTATTTTTAGCAAATATGGCTAAAGCAGATTACTGCAGTGAGTGAGATAGAGGCGAGAGAAGGGTATAGCTCGGGGTGCAGGCAGGTGGCTGCCTCTCAGCTGTGTGTGGGGTTCGCGGATGCCTGGATTACTGGCTCATGGGGTACTCAGGCACTGGAGGATGCTGTGCTGGAAGCAGGGCCTTGTGCTGAGTGTTGGGGGATATGGTGGGGGGCCTGAGCCCCCAGGTCCAGCGTGGCAAGCAGCTGTCCTCACAGATATGGCTGCTGCCACCCACTGTCCCCAGCTGGGGGAGAGCAAGACCTGGTCAGCAGAGCCCATCATCCTGTTGGATCTGGAGGCCCTGGTTGTTGGTGCTATGAGCACTTTTGGGACTCGGAAGGAAAAGTGGAACTGGATTGTGACTTCCAGGTCACGGTATAGCCACCCCACTCAAAGCTCTCTCTAACGTAGCTTCTCAATTTGAGAAAAGAGAGTATTGATTTTTTTTAGTGAGTCATAGGCCAAACAAGATCAAGAGAAGAATAGGTTTGAACTTCCAGCAAAAAAATTGCAAAAACTGCCAGGATGTAATCTTCTTCCCCCTGCAGATTATGGAGGGTGTGCTACCTGATGACACTGTGAGGATGAGTCCTCCTTTTGTAATGTCGCTGCTCACAGTAGGACAGAGTTCACCCCCATCCTTGGGGGCCAGCAGGGCCCTAGCTCCCAGATGACATCGCCTCCCTGTTCTTCTTTATGGAGAGCTGCCACCACCACCAGTGTGATGGTTAATTTTATGTGTCTACTTGAGTAAGTCACTGGGTGCCCAGATATTTGGTTGGTCATTATGTAGAGTGTGTCTCTGAGAGTGTTTGTGAATGAGATTAATGTTGGAATCTGTAGCCTGAATAAAGCAGGTGGCCTCTCTGGGACCTCATCCAGTAAGTTGAAGGCCTGAGTAGAACAAAAAAACTGAGCTCCCCTGAGTCAGAGAGGATTCTTTCCGCCTTTTGGCCTTCCAGCTAGGACAGTGGTGGGGAACCGAATGCACTCGTGCTGCAATGGGCTGCTTGTATCATCGAAAGCTCTAAAAAGTTCCCATCACTGGCCTAGAACATTGATGCCTTCCTGGATTCCCAACCTTCTGCTTTTCAGACTGGAGTTCACACCCACACCACTCCTGGGTCTCCAGTTTGTCCCAGCACCCTGCAGATCCTGGGATTTGCCAACCTTTTGCAATCATGTGAGCCAGTTCCTTACATTAAATCAATCAGTCAATCTGTCTGTCTGTCTGTCTCTCTCTCTCTTTCTCTCTCTCTCTCTCTCTCTCACACACACACACACACACACACACACACAAAATATATTGGTTTTGTTTTTCTGAAGAGCCCTGACTAGCGGAACCAACTGCTAAATAAACTCATACTTTGGGGCTCAGCCCAAATTCCACCTTCTTTATTACAAGATCTAATTTTAAAACGGTGGTGAATAAGTAAAGCAGTCAAATTTGGGGTCTCTGGTAATGTACAAGAGTCAGAGATTTATAGCTGTGGAGGTCCCACTTTTATGAAAATCCATGCATAAAAATTTAAACCTATACAAAAGGGAGAAATTTAGGAGCTATTTTTGACATTAAAATAGGATTCTTCTCAAGGTCCCTTTAATGAACAGATGCCATCTCTTATTTGGAAAATTTTAATTTATGCAAATCTTTCCAGGAAAACATGGATTATTTCAAATGGATTATCATGTTCCACCCAGCCACTAATGAATAAAATCGAGTGGTATATTGATCAGTTCACGATGCTCTAATTAATATGATGATTTGTTTCATGGACTGTTCTCTAACAGCTGGCTTGGAGCTGGGAGTTACCCTGTGGCAAAGACAGCTTGAATTGGTTTGTACTTCTTTTGTGTGTTTGAGTTTGATTTTATTGGATTGACTCTGAGGATATCCTTGGGTCCATTTCTGATCATTCGGTGCCTGCAGTGAGCTGATGATCTTTGTGATGGCATGGAGCTCAGAAGAAAGGCGCCAAGTAACTGGAATCAGTTCTGATGGATCCTATATGGGACTCCTGTTGTCAGAAAGATGCTATCAGACTCAGAATAGTTTTGATGAGCCATAGGATCAAGGTTTTGTCTGTTATAACAGCAAAATGCAGTTCTACACAGACCCTTGGCAGAATTCAGAAAATGTTGATTTTGTCTAGAAGGAGAGTGTATGTTTGGAGCAGTAAAACACCTATTTTAGTAACAGAAAACACCTGTTTAATATATACCTATTACATCATAAGCAGTCTCCTGGGTTCATGGCTCTTCCATTCTTGTTTGCAAAGTGTTGGCATTTCAGGATCTCAGCTAGGCAGCTTCTATAGATGACCACCAGCCAAGAACTCAGGAATCCTCTTTCCTCAACGCTGCTCTTAATTCTCACAGTGCTTTTCACTCCAAGGTGGAAGTAACTGTTGACAGCATAGTCTTATACTTCATAGAGTATAAGTCCGAGTTAAACTTTACAATATTGACTATTTAGTGGGTGAAGTTTTTTTTCCCTGAGGATGGAAGCCTTGCAAGCTTTCTGAATTGCAGGGGTAGGTGTACGAACCACATATGTATGGGTGGTAAATACACCCCTCAATTCTCCTTGGGTGAATATAAGAAAATGACTTTGTCTGTAGAGCCCAAAATGAGGGATTGACTTACAATACAGCAGTAAGCAGTGATTCTAGATAGTGCAGGTGCTAAAGTAGACTTGGAAAAGAGACTGTCCATGTGATATGAATTAGCGGATAATTCCTTATGCTTCCCGTCGTGGTGTAGTTACCACAGTTGTGTACAGATGCTCACAATTCTTATACTTGCTTGTTTATTCTCTATCACTGTCATTCTGAGCTTTTATCTCGAGCTCTCACATAAGCTTGCCTGAGACCCACTGTCCACTGCTCTGATTGTGTAGCAGGGAAGCTGGCTCAGTGGGGGAATATGTGCCAGTGTCCCCATTGCTGCTGGGAGCTCAGACATCTCAGGAACTGACTCCGGTACTCAGCCTCACAGGAGCAGGCTGCTGGACAGGATGTTCCCCGGTTCTAAAGAGCAGGGCCGCTCTCTCAGATCCAGGAACTAACGGTACAGGTGGCACCTTGGCCAGCCTTTAGGAAGGTAGGTCAGTGCCACATTGTGTGTCTCCAGCAGTTGAAGTTGGGATAGTTTTTCCAGGTGCAGTCTTTGCTGGCCCCCAAAGGTGAGCAGCTATTCCCTTGTACTGCTGTCCTCACTTCTGCTAATGCTCAGCCTTAACTGATCCCTGGAACTACTTGAGGGTCATCTTGTCCCTGCCTAGTGTGTAGAAACTGAGAGGCATGTTTTTGCAATTCAGCAGAGTGCGATAAGGATAGGGGAACAGTGGTGGTGCCCTTGGAACTGTCATCGGTGCTGGCTGCTTGCGGTTGCTGCCACAACGCCCTCACTTGCTAGATTGGTGCACTGCTCAGGGCTGTTAGGATGTGTGGTGTGGAAAGGAAATCCAGAATGCCACCCCAGCTCAGTGGGAAGATAGGAAAGTCAAAGTTGGGGAAGATGGATGAGCACAGAAGTAGAAGGTGAGGAGTGGGCGTTGAAGGGACGTCTCTAAGTGTTTCAGCCTGTCTGTCCCTCTGGGGTTGCTGTTTTGGTAGGTAGAGTGAACCCACTGCTTCATTTCCTCTGGTCCAGGACAAGCCGGGCTTTGATAGAAGAGGCCCAGGAACATTTGGCTGCCTGTTCTGGTCTGTAACTAATGGTAACTAATTGAGCTCGTCAGTCTGGACAAGGCTGCCACCAATCTGGGGAGGTAAGACTAAGTGACAGTTCTGGGAACATGCTTATTTACTTGTTTCCTTAAAACTAGAAAATGTCTGTAGCCTCAGAGGCCAAGATCATTTTTGAAGTACTTGTTGAGGTAAGATACAGCTAAGAAAATGTATATATTTTTTCTGATGTGGGGACTGACAGAGAGGGGATTTTCATTTTGAAGGAAAACTATCCGAATAAAAGGAACCTGAGTAACACAAATGCACACACAGCCTGTGTCACTGTTCACTCAAGGGACAGGTGGTGGGAGAGTGGATCTTCCAGTCAGCTGTGGCACCCACCTGGCTCCCTTGTATGTGTGAATGGCCTGGCAAGGACATACCTTGAAGCTCCTGGAGCTACTGGCTCAAGGGAACCCTGGGGACCAACAGGCTGCTCCTGTTCCTACAGTTGGCTCTGGTTGCTACTTTCTTCAGGTAAGATTGTTTGTCCTTGGGGTTGATTTTTGAAGCCTTGCTTCCTCCTGTCTCTGGCCAGTTGAGGATTCCAGCTTCCATAGCTCTGTTTCTGTGCCTCACACACCATCAGTTTTGGCAGATGCAATGTGCTTTTATTCATGGGTGAAACACTTGAACACCTGCCTTGTGTATTCTTGCTAATAACTTCACAGGACATTTGATGTGTTCACTGAGCCACACAGATGAATCTTTTCATGACAGGATCTCTATAAACAGCCCTTTCCCAGTCTCTCTTCTTTTCCTCAGGCTGCCCCAGAATAGGTCTTGCTGATGTCTCCTAGCAGGAAGAGGCAGGATGGCTTTAGTGTGGATTGAGGCAACCCGGGTAAAGTCTGCAGAGTGGGAAAGAACCTCTGGGATGCTCCGCACCACCAGCTTCCCCATTTATGGGGTGTTGGGGCTAGCAGGAAACATCCAGGGTTTCCTAGTGCAAATTTCCAACCTGTTTATGTTGTCTCAAAACAGCTAATATAAGCTATGCATCTTCTCACAACAAAAATGTACCGATACACACACACCTGTAGTTTTGTGGCCAATTCCAGGAGATCACTGACTGCCTGAAATATATGAATGGGCCACAGATAAGGAACAACTGATCTGGTATAGCCTGGGTCCCCCCATTTCTGTATTCACTTCTGAAAGGACTGTGGCTGATCATGCTCAAGCATGATCTTCCAGCCTCCAAAATCGAGACAGGAACGTCTTGGTAGGTAGAGTGAGCCCACTGCTTCATTTCCTCTGGTCCAAGACAAGCCGGGCTTTGATAGAAGAGGCGCAGGAACATTTGGCTGCCTGTTCTGGTCTGTAGCTAATGGTAACTAATTGAGCTCGTCAGTCTGGACAAGGCTGTCACCAATCTGGGGAGGTAAGACCAAATGAGTGGCAAAGCGAGGGCTGGGAGCCGCTGAACTGGCCCAGACTCTTGATTCAATGCTCTTTCCCCAAGCCTGCCTCTCGCCCAGCCGCTGCTTCTCACTGCTTTCTGCAACTTTTACCTGGAAATGACGATAGATTGTACATCAGCGCAGCACATACATCCATTTGCTTTCCTGACCCAGCTAAAGAGAGGGAAGCTTATTGCTTGCCCTACTCCCCTTCCCAGCGTTTGGGCTTCAAGTTAATTCTGGCAGGCAGAGGGGGAAGGAGAGTCCATGAGGCCATCATGGACTGCAGGAGTGTCCCTGTCCCACTTTGTGTGATGATCCCCACTGTAAGTGGTAGTTGGATAGAGAGAAGATGTATAGGGAAGGAATGCGAGGACACACAGGTGAGTTAGTTTACTCAAGTTTCTGTCACAGCTCTAGCTTTAGCAATGGATATTTTTTCTTTTCTGTTTATTCTCTTCTGTGTTCTTTTTCTTCTCCTCCCCCCTTCCTCTTCTCCTTTTTCTTCTTCTCCTTCTCCTCCTTCTCCTCCTCCTCCTTCTCTTTTTCCTCCTCCTCCTCTTCTTCTCCTTCTTTTTCTTCTTCCTCTTCCTCTGCCTCCTCTTCTCCTCCTCTGCCTCCTCTTCTCCTCTTCCTCCCCACTTCTTCTTCTCCTCCTCCTCCACCTCATCTTCTCCTCCTGCTCCTCTTCTCCTCTTCCTCCCCACTTCTTCTTCTCCTCCTCCTCCACCTCATCTTCTCCTCCTGCTCCTCTTCTCCTCTTCCTCCCCACTTCTTCTTCTCCTCCTCCTCCACCTCATCTTCTCCTCCTGCTCTTCTCCTCCTCCCCCGTCTTCTTCTTCTCCTTTTCCTCCCCTTTCTCTTCCCCCTCCTCCTCCTCATTCTTCTTTCTCTTCCTCTTCCTTCTTTTCTTTTCTTTTTTTTTTTTTTTGAGATCAACTTTCACTAGGGAGCCCAGACTAGCCTTGATCTTGCAACTGTCCTGCCTCAGCATCCTGAGTGCTGGGATTACAACTACAGTAGATATTTTTTGTCTCGATTTTGAAGGCTGAAAGTTCAAGATCAAGGTGTGGGCAGAACTGGTTCCTTCTAGGTGCTAGGTACTAGGTATTAGGGAAAGATACCTGTTCCAGGGCTCTGTCTGTGGCTTGTAGGTGGTCATCTTCTCCTTTTACTTTTTCATATCCTGTCCCCTCTTTATCTGCCTCTTTGTCCAAACTTTTCCTTTGTATGAGAACACAAGTCAGAGAGAATTAGGGGCTACCCTCACAATCTCATCTTACTTTGATTATATCTGTGAAGACCCTATCTCCACAGAAAGTCGAACTGTGAAGATATTGGTGGTTAGGACTTCAGTACATGAATTTGGAAGGGACACAGTTTAGTTCATGACAAAAAGCATTTCCTGGTCAGCAGGTATAGAAGAGGGGTCTAAGTAGCCAAACCTGACCCAGGCCAATGCACTTTCACATTACTCCATCTGACTTATTGAGACTCTGTTACATACATTTCCTACGAGAAGTGACAAGACAGACCTTTGGAATGCAGGTGGAAAATCTTGATTTTGCTGGAATACCTGTCAAATGTGCTGAGCATCTACTTGAACCAGTGAAATTTTGTTGGGGGTTGGGGTGGAGGGAAGTAAAAGTGTGGACAGAACACATCCATCTAGTGGTCATTATGCCCATGCTTGGGACAACAGGGCTGGGCTTGGGGAGAGTCCTGTGTCTCTGTCTGCGTACATCTGACTTCCCAGACTCAAGCCCATTTTCCTGTGACCATTGAGATTGAACTTCCCTTTGGTATACTTTACATGCTGAGTTGATTATGTTTCTTTGACAGTGGGAAAATCATACTGTCAGATTAAATGCAAAAGCAAATCAAAGACACCACCACTGACGTAAATAGATGAGGAATTAACTGCATTCATTCTCTCATGGAGTAAAGATCCTTTTAGCCTAGAGTAGTACTTGTGACATCAAGCTTTTAATATATCTTTTAAAAAATGTTTATTCTTTATTCCACAGTGTTAAGGATTAAACCCTAGGGCCTAACTCACACAAGGCAAACATTCTACCACTGAACTGCATTCCTAGCATTAATACACTTATGAAATCTGGAGTTCTTTCCTTTTTTGCACCGCTGTTGATTGACTCTGAGTTACCATTATATGTGGAGTGGGACCAACTGGGTTGCAGTTGGGCTGCTAGGTATGATCACAACTGATTTCTGCTGGTAGCTCCTCTCCTCATATGAGGTTTGTAAGGACAAATGAAAAATGCCTGTTGCTGTAAAATGGGAGTTGCAGTTTGAGGGCGGTGAGGGAAGATAGCATGGTGAATAGTTGAAGGTATATCTTAGGACTGGAGACCTGGGTTCATATACAGTAATAATAACTGGTCTTTTCTGTGCTGCTCTTGTGAGGCTGGTGGATAGAACCTGCTGTGGTCTCCATAGGGAGCAGTGAAGAGCCCTGCAAAGGTGGGTGACTTGGGCCTGACAGGTGTCATGTTCTCGACACTACAGAATCTCAGCCATTTATAGTACAGAACATCAGATGAAGATAAATACTAGAAGAAGCTTAAATTCAGTTATAGAACCAGATTATCTGTGGTGGATTATCTGTGGAAAATGTCGACTCCCAGGCCAGCTTCTCTCTGTGTATTTTTGGCATGCAGCTTATTTTTGAGCCATTTCATTTTATCAGCTGGTATATGCTTAGGAAATACATGCTCATTTTAAACATTACTATTTTACAAATACACACACACTCAATGTTAGAAAAACCACAGGCAGGCAGGCAGTGCTGCTGCCGCCTCCCTCCAGTTCCCAGTTCGTGTAGCCCAGAGGCTGCCTGGAGTTTTTTGTGGGGTTTCACTTCAAGAGACTTGGTGCATCAAATATTAAAATATTGAAAATACATATTCACCTACGGCAGGAAAAACATCTTGCCCCTTAAACATCCGTTTGTATAAATATGTTTTTTTAAATGTTTCTCTGTTCTTTAAGTGATAAAGACAAGTACAATGCTGTAAATTGCATTTGTGGGGTTTGGGTGATGAAAAGCTGATTTTCTCATTGTTACGAATTTAAGGCTAGTCTTAAAGCACATTGTAAGGACAAACTAGAGATCAGTGGGGTAGGAATAGCTTCTGTAGGGAATTTTGTCTCATGGAAAATGTCATTTAGAATGCGAAACACTTCTATTAAAATCCATCAATTAAAGGGAAATTTAAACTGTGGACTTTTGGGCTATAAACTTAGATTCTGGTTGCTTCCAAGTGGATTTTAAAGCAAGGACATCTTCATTCTTGTGAATATTTCTTTCTTTCTGAAAAAGGAAAGTGCCTTCAACTTACTTATTTCCTAAGAGAATTTTTAGATGCAGGCAAATAATTGTTTCTTTTAACTGCCATATGTACAGATGACTTTATGTTAATGTAGGACATAATGCTACCAATTTTAGCAACTTTTTTGTATGAGCTAAATGCTGAGAATATTTCCAATTAGTTTAATAATGATGTACCTTTTCCAGTTATCCAAGACATTTCTCTTTTAATGAGTCAGTTCTTTCCAGTTTTCTTTTAAATCTTAATTTTTAAAATCAAAGAGTGTTTTCTAGTAGATGGAGCAAAATATTGAGCTTTCTAGGGAATGCAGAATTCCAGAATAATTCTGAAGGGTATACTGTTCATTTCAGGTTTGATGTCCTTTGGAATATGGAAGAGTAAGTATTTGGGCAATTCTGAAAGGATGGAAATACTACAATTTGTTACACTAGTAGAATACAGAAAGGAAGAATGTACAAGAAGACATGGTCTGTCAGGGACTTGGTGCATGAAAAATTAAAATATTGGAAATATATATTCACCTCCTGTAGAAAAATATCTCCCCCCTTAAACATCCCTTTACCTAAATGTTTTCTTAAATGTTTCTCTGTTCTTTAAGGGATAAAGACTAATGTAGTGCCAGTAAATCACATTGGCTGTTCATGACCCTATGAAGTTTATATTCAGCTTTAAAATTTAGATCCTTAAACTTTAATGATTGTATTCATCAGAGTTAGGATTGGCTGTAATAGAAAACTACAAGTAACTATAACTAAAATGGGACATGAAATGATTCTCTCTTGGACAAGCCCTGGTCGGTGGCCTAGGCCCAGTGTGGCGCTGAGGATCTAGACTCCTTTCATTTTGTTGCTCTGACCTGTGCCTTGACATCCTGGGCCCAAATGGGGACATCCATATTTCAGACAGTAGAATAGAGAAAAAGACAGAGGGGCAAAGGGCTAGTGTGAACTAACTAGAGTCCTGATGGATAGTGATACCCAACAGCAAGGGAGGATGGGAAATAGGTATCCATCCTGAGTTATGTGTGTGTTGCCTGAAATCAAGGGCTTTATTTCATAGAAGAAAGAGTAGCCAAACAACAGCTAGTGGTTTTTGTGATAATAGCAAACTTTACCTATAAATAGAATAATCCATTTAAAAACAAGTTGAATTTCTTTTTATGGTTGTTATGTACTTATATCTATTATCACCATATGTCAGTAGTTGAAGGAAACCTTAATTGTTTAAAATTATGAAATTAGATTATTCATACTCTCGTAGATATTATTTAAATTTTTCTACTTGTACTCCAGATGACTGGGCTGGAGAAGTGTTTAATTTCACAAAGCCTGAGTTACGAAAATTGGCTAAATTTAAGCCTAGGAAGTGTCAGGAAAGTACAAATTAGGTGATTAGATTGGAAAGCACCTTGGTGCAGAACACTCAAGGGTGTTGTAGAAGTATATGTATTTCAGGGAAAAGTTGGGAGGAAAGTGGGAAAGCAGGGATAAGGCAACAATGAGAACAGGATTAGAAGTCAGAGCAGTGGAGACTTTGTGATGCCTGGAAGCCCTTGCTGTTGAGGCATCCCAGACTCTTGCCTCAGCCAGCCTGTTTTGGCCCATGAACAAGGTCTTAGAGTGAGTGCCTGACATCGGTAGAATGAAGGAGACTTCTGGTTATCCAGGTAGAAAAGCTCTTGGGCCAAGCCTTGGTAACAGAGAAGGTATCCAGGGACTTTAGCTAAGATGTGTCTGAACTCTGTATCCATGTATGTGTCTAATTTCAGCTTGGGTGTAGTCTGGATCCTGAAGAAAGAGAACACTTCAGAAGTATTGAATTCATTCACATCATTGGGTATCTTCAGATAGAAGCTAGACCATAGCTGCTTAGAGAGGGGAGATGAAAGCCCAGAGTTTCTTCCTTCTAGAGGGAGAGAGATGGTGGGTAGCTGTGGGAAGAAGACCCAGATGGAGAGTGGATGGAAGAGTGGCTCATTTTTAGATCCTTGGACCCTAAAACAACATCAAAGTCATTGTTGTGACTGAACACAAATGCACGCACTTACTCGCACACGTGTGTGTGTGCGTGCACACACACACACACGCACACCCAAGCTGGTTGGTGGTAGGGTTTGTTCCTTTGGAGATCTGAAGGGGAGGTAGTTAAGACAGTCAATGATTATATTTCCTTGCTTTGACTGTAGAACCTTTCCCTTACATGGAGTGTTACCTCCTTAAGGATTCATGTCTGTTTCCTAATTGAATTTAGGTAGTAGATCATCATGCATGCTTGACCAGTCGGTACGCTAAGGCATAGATTGTGAATGACTTCCTTTAGGTCATACCTGAAAACTACAGTACTTTCTTGGCTTCTATATTATTTCTTTTTTGGCATTCATATCAAACTTAGTGATTTACAGTCTAGCTGATTAATAGGGTAGATACAAGAGGAATGGAAGAAGGATGAAGTAAATAAGGGTTTCCTGAGCAGTTGTGTAATTTATCTTTTTATCCATGTCAGTACTCACTGATAAGGTCATTTGTGGTGACCAATAACCTTGGCTAAGAGGCAGACGGATGGATGATGATTCTAGGTCTTATTTCACTGCCAGAAGTCTACACCCCTTTTCTTGTTGTGATAAGAACTGTGGTGCTGAATCTTTGCTGCCCACAATCCATATCCACATGCATATTTCATGATTTTCTTTCCTTCTAGTTGCCTCTGAAAAAAAAAAGAAAGAAAAAGGAAAGACCTGCCAGCACTGAAAGCAGAAAGAAACACTTTCATGTAACTGGCTCTGGGGCATTGGGATTGATTTTCCCCCAAACCTGGATCCCTCACCAGGAGACTGGGTGTCTGAGAGGTGGCTCACTGGGGGTTTTATGATAGGATTTGGCTGCAGGAACACAAAGGAGGGTGATTTCTCCCTCTGCTTCAATGAATGGTCTTTAAAGAAGGGAATTTTCACATTGGTGCTGACCATGGAGCAAAGAGTAGAAAGTCACAAGCAGGCCGTGGCCATTTGGCTGGTAAATTTTGAGGGAAGTTTTATGGTGGATTGATGGGACTTGGAAGCCCCATTACCTAACAGTGTGTTTCTGCCAGGACCTTGGAGTGCAGTACTGTAGTTCCTGAATCTTACCACATGCTCTGGACAGAATGACACTGACTGAGGTCTATGAGGAGAAGAAATTACTGGAAGAGGAACTCCTCACAGGTTGTTTAGTGAGACCCTACGATGCCAGACTGCTCCAAGAGGTTGGGGCTTGGGCTCTGTGGAGGATTTGGAGGGTAGAAGAAAGCTACCTGAATTTTTCTTGTCTCAATCTGAAACAGTCACTCTGTGGCCCTTTCAGGACTAGGCTCACCTTTTCTCAGACTACACTGAGGCCAGAGGCCAATGAGATGCAGCCTCAGTGTGTGTGCTCCGGTGGTGCCAGGCCACCAGCACTGGATGCCCTCCCCTGTGGGCTTAGTGCTGTTACTACTGAGGTAACCTACCTTTCTAGTGATGGAGGGTTTTATGGGAAAATAGATATTTAGGTATAGAGTCCAAAAGACTCACCCTTTGCTTCATGACATTGGGTAAGTCACTTAACCTTCCTGGGCCTCTGTTTAGAGAGGACTACTATCTAAAGTGGCTTGGGCACTTTGCCAATTTGCCATCTCATTGATCTTTCTTTTAGAGAAAACCAAGGTATGGATTTTCTTGCAAGGAGCTGACTAGTTGAGTACAGAGCCACGTTCTATACCTCTTAACTTTGTTGATTAGAAATGAGATTATCAAATTCTCTGGTTAGCCTGAAGAAGAGGAACTGGTACTGTTATTAAATCCCTGCCATGCACACACATTCACATCACCTCGCTAAAGCTCCACAAGGTCCCTCTGTAGTTGTCCACATTTTATAGATCAAGCAGTGGAAGCTCCCAGAGGCAGCTCAGTGAAGACCTCGGACTGATCACACTCATACCTGGATCAAGACTCCTGTACACCTGACTCCGAGCCCCATGTCCTTCCCTGGGCTCCACACAACTTCCCAGTTCAAGCCCATCAGCTGGGGATATAGCTCAATGGCACAGTGCCTGCCTGGCAAGAGGGAAGTCCTGAGTTCAATTCCTGGTTCCAAACAAACAAAAACAAAACGAAAATCAAACAGTTCAAACCCATTGTGCTTGCCAAGTGGTGAAGCAGAGCATGGAGGGTGGAAGTGGGGTCTTGCAGCCTATGTAGGGAGCAGCCATACCTTGTTTACTTGTGATTTTTTTTTCCCTATAAATAGTGCCCTGGGACAGGAATGACTCATTCTCTAAATTTTTATTGAGCTCCACCTTCTACACACAATGACTCCCATCCCCTGCACACTGTGGTGATTCAGATTCGGTTTTTATACTAATCATAAGGGGTGCGGGGTTTTACATCTGCTCTAGCCTGGGTTTCCCGGGGCCATGTTGTCATGCCCTCTGCCTTGCTGTCTCATCCTGTGTTCATTCATGTGTTTATGCATCCCAGGTGTTCACATGATGTCTGCTGTGTGCACAGCTCTGCACTAGGTGCTTGGAGAAAATAAAAAGGAAGAAAATAACCTGGACTCTTATCCAAGAGTAATAGTTTATTTATCCCAGGGATTCTTACCTTGGAGTGACTTTCCCATTTGACATCTGGAGGCATTTGGAGAGTGGTGTGTGTGTGTATGTTCACATGTGTGCGCTATGGATAGGAAACCAGGATGCTGCTATATATCTTTCAGTGCACAATACAACCCTCCTGCTCCCACTATTAACCAACCCAGTGTCAACAGTATGGAGGTTGAGAAACCCTGGTGTGTCCCAAGGGTATAATATTGCCCCAGAGGCATCTGATGCAATCTGTGTAGGGTCCAGCAGTTGCTGAGGTGAGCAATACCAGTGACTACATGGGGGCTCTAGTAGGCAAGCCCACGATCAGAGCTTCCCAGAGCCCCAAGGAAAAGTTGATTACCAGGACTGGAAGGGCCAGCAGACATTGTAGGATTTAGGCAGTTGGAGGAGGGAAGGGCACAGCCAGTGCAGCCGAGGCTTATATTGGGAGTGAGCCTGGAGGAAGCAGAGTGCAGATGAAGCTCGGCCAAGGGCCAGAGGGCTTGTGCCGGGGAAAGAGAGGAGCCCGAACTGCAAGAGAGCTGGTGCATTGTGGGCTCTCAGGCAGAGGAGGACCGGGATGAATGGTGTTTTGGGAAGGTCTGTCTGTAGCAATAGACTGGCTGGAGAAAGAGCAGCCTGAAGAAAGGAGACTCCAGCCAAGTGAAAGGACCAAGTTGCCGGCCATGGGAATTCAAATGCAAATACAGCATGAAAGCCAGTCACTGCTCTCCTCTTCAGTTTATGTGTGTATAGTTGGGTGCAGGGAGATGACGTGTCTTGCCGTCTTAGCTGAGGTGGAGGTGCGTCTCCGGAGCAGAGGCCAACCTTTGCTGAGGAGTGTTATGTGAGACTCTCCTCCATCTTCTCCCCAAGCACTGAGGGCAGACGCTGTCATTTACCTCTGCTGCAGAGGTGGAAGTGGAAGTCTAAGGTGCAGTCCAAGAAGTAGCAAAGCCAGGACAAGAAGTACTAAATCTGAGCAGTGTGAAGCCAGGACATTGCTGTTAAGCCATAGCCGCTCATGTTCTGGGTATGAGGCTGGCAGTGGGCGGGGAGAGTAGCTGTGGTTCCATGGGCATGGAGAAGCAGGTGTGCTCAGGTGCCTGGGTGAAGGTTGGAGTTCAGCAGGGTGCTGAGATTCCAGAAGGGTTCATCATTTGCCATTCTTCTTCTTTACTCTTTGGAGCCCATTTTTACTACAAGGGAAAAGTGGCTTTGCCAGCCCAGTGTTTCTTTGAGAACTTTAGCGCCTGCATTTTCTCCCTTGGCATTGTTGCCCATTCATTGTGGTGGTGTGTCTGTATGTCTGCATGTGCAAATGTGCAACTATGTGTGTGGTGTATGTGTGTGATATGTATGCTTACGTGCATATGTGTATGCATGCAGGTACATATATGTGTGTGTGGATGCATGTGTGTGCACACATACTTGCACTGCCCTTGTGTGCTACTGGGGGTTGCAGGAGGAGTGCTTGCTTCTCTCCATGCCTCATGCAGCCAGGGGCCTGTGTATAATGTATTTAAATGCATTCAATGAGATGCGTGAACCAGAAACAACTCCCGGGCACTGAGTTTACAGCTGAGTAGCAGGTCCTCTGTTGGCGTGTGTCACAGCTGTCTGGCAGCTTCTGCTACTTTTAACAAGGGAGGAGAGACTGAGTGAAGAGAGGAGGCCAAGAAAGAGGGAAGACGGAGAGAAAGTGAGCATGGGGGAGAGAAGGGGTGTGAGCAGTCAAGTGGGCTGGTGGGAAATGGGTGGGAACGTTTCTAAGCAGAGCTCTAATCATGAGACTGAAAATTTACTTAGCTTTACTTAGCTCTGCCCTTAGGAATCAGTGCATTTGATGTAGGAGTAGCTGAGTGCTCCCTGATACCTTTATTTTGCGTTTCTTAACCAAACAGTTTTCCACCTTTTCTCTTATTATTGGGCCAGCTCTGTAGAATGAGGTTGTAGGCTTCTGCTGAACAGGGCACTGTGTGGAAGACCATGTTAGAATATTTTCTCTGGAATCCTGCTTTGTGGTGATGCTGACATTACACTCCAAGTTATTAGGCTGGGGATATGCTGAGCCTAGAATAGTGAGATTTACCGAAGAAAAAAGGTTCTTTCTGAGAGTATCCTGTGGGGTGTGATCCATGATGCTGCACAAGGCTCCTTCTTTCCTGGATTCCCCGGGGTCTGTCTTTCTGGTAGAGGCACATTAACATAAAACATTAACAAAGGAATCAGGTGATTGTATTAATCAATTGTCTCTAGACAAATCACCAATAAGGTTATATTAATACACATTAATACCCTCCCTCTCACCATATATATATTCTTAAAAGCTTCCAGATGTTCCATGCATCAATCCATTCATCCATCCATCTTCTATTTATTTATTTTGGGAATTGATTCACATGATTATGGAGACTGACAGAGTCTGGAATCTGCAGACCAGGGGACCAGGAGAAGCAGTGGTATCTGGTTCAGACCCAGTCCCAAGGCCTGAGAACTGGGGAGGTGGAACAGGGATGACATAACTCAGTTGAGTCTGTCACCGTAATCATTGGCACAGTGGCTGCTGGGTAAATCCTGGATTCTTGAGACCCAAGAACCAGGAGTACTGATGTCTCAGGGAAGGAAAAGACAGATGGCCTAGATCAAGAAGACCGCAAGTTCTCTGTCTCTTCTTCCATTGTTGCACTCTCTCTGGCCCTCATGGGTTGGATGACACCTTCTCACATTGGTGAGGGAAGATCTTCTTTACTCAGTCCATCAGTGTAAATTCTAATCTCTTCTGGAAACACCCTCCTACTCACACCAGGAAATAATGCTTTACCAGCTCTGACTACCCCTTAGTCCAGTCACGCTGAACCAAATTAAGTAACACAATGCCCAACATAGGCTGGATTTGATATCCACGGGGTATGACCCAGAGGCCATTTTTAAAATTTTTTTTTAAATTTTTTTTTTATTTTAAAGACAGTAGTACATGAGAAACAAACAAAACAAATGGAACAGTAGCAACGTACAGTATCATGAACATAAATAAAAGCAAGAACATTCAAAGTGATACAGGGTCTCAAGACAAATTAATAAAAATCAACAGTGGTTCTTACATGGCATATTGCTATCCTCAACTACATTGCTCAGATGATCAGTGTAAGAATGAAAGATTGCTCAAAACATTGAAAAGAATAAGAAAATACTTCTTCAATAAAATATTAGTGATAATACAGAGTTTCACTGGACAAGATGGTAGGAGTTCACCATTGTAATTCCATTGCATATTGTTACCTTCAAATCAGTTGCTCAGACTACCAGACACAACATGCAAAGTTGATCAAAACATAAAAAATTGTGAGCATTAACTGTTCATTTCCATACACCATCAGAAAACAGCAAAACAGTCATCACAGCTATTCATATATGTATTTATGTTTTGCCTTCCTCATTTCTTTTTTCTTCTTTCCCTCATCCCAGTCATTCCTTCCTCTGAGCAATTTCTTTCCCTTTCCTATCATCTATTGTACGTTTTGAGTTTTACCTAGTCTTTCAGTTTCCTACAACAAAGGGACAATATGATGTCTACACATGTGGGTCCGATTTATTTCACTTGTGAGTATGGATTCTAGTTGCATCCATTTATGTACAACAGCCTTGAGTTTATCTTTTTTATAACTGAGTAATACTCCATTGTATAAAAATACCACATATTTTTTATCCATTTCTCAGTGGATGGGCATCTGGGTTGTTTCCAAGATTTAGCTGTAACAAATTGTGCTGCTATAAACATGGGTGCCCATATATCACTGTGGTATGATGTTTTCAGTTCTTCTGAAAAAATACCCAGAAGGGAAATAGCTGGGTTAAATGGGACTTCTAATCCTAGTTTTGTGAGGAATCTGCAAACTGATTTCCACAGTGGTTTCACCAGTCTACACTGCTACCAGCAGTGGAGTAGGGTTTCTTTCTTCCCACAGCCTCTCCAGCATTTGTTACTGGTTGATTTCTTGATGATAGCCATTCTTTGTAAGGTGAGATGGAATCTCAGTGTTGTTTTAATTTGCATTTCTCAAATGACTAATGATGTTGAACATTTTTTCATGTATTTATTCGCCATTAGTATCTCTTCATTAGAGAAGTGTGAATTAATCTCAGATGCCCATTTTTGGATTGGGTCTTTGAATTTGGGGGCCTGATTTTTTAAAATTCTTTATATGTCCTTGATAGAAGTCCTTTGTCTGAGGGGCAGTTGGCTAAAAATTTTTTCCCAATTCATGGGTTTTCTTTTTACTTTATTGGTGATTTCTTCAGATGTGCAAAAACTTTTCTATAAGGTGAGCTCCCAGTTGTTGATTCTTTGAAGTATTTCCTGTGCAGTTTGGTTTTTGTTCATGAACTCTCTGCCTACCCCAATGTTGTCAAGATTTTTACCTACTTTCTCTTGCAATAAATTTAGTGTTCCTGTTTTAATATTTAGATCTTTGATCCACTTTGACTTCAATTTAGTGTGTGGTGAAAGACATGGGTCTAGTTTTAGTCTTCGGCATGTGGAAAGCCAGTTCTCCTAGCACCATTTATTAAAGAGGCTATCTTTCTTCCATTGAACATGTTTGGCCCCTTTGTCGAAGATAAGGTGACTGAGTGTGTTTGTAGTTGTATCCGTATCTTCTAATCTGTCCCATTGATCTTCAGGTCTGTTTTGGTTCCAGTACCATGCTGATTTTATTACAGTAGCTTTATAATATAATTTTAAGTCAGGAATTGTGATGCCTCCTGCCTTTGCTTTGTTTCTCAAGATTGCTTTTGCTATTCTAGGCCTCTTCTGGTTCCAGATGAACTTTAGGAGTGTTTCCTCTTGACCTGTGAGGTATACTAATAGTATTTTAATTGGGATTTCATTGAATCTGTACAACAATTTTGGGAGTATGGCCATTTTCACAAAGTTGCTTCTTCCTATCCATGAGCAAGGAATACCTTTCCATTTTCTGATATCCCCTTCGATCTCTTTTTTTAGAGTACTACAATTTTCACTGTATAGATCTTTTACTTATTTTGTTAGATTGATTCCTAAGTATTTTATCTTTTTAGATGCTCTTGTGGAAGGTGTGGTTTCCCTAATTTCTCTCTTAGTCTGTTTGTTACTTGTGTACAGGGATGCTATTGATTTTTAGGTGTTCGCTTTGTTTCCAAGTATGCTACCGAATTTGCTTATTAAATCGATGAGCCTTTTGGTGGAGTTTTTGAGATCTTTTACGTAGAGTATCACGTCATCTGCGAATAATGACAATTTCACTTCTTCCTTTCCTATCCTTATTCCTTTTGTTTCTCTCTCTTGTCTGATTGCTGTAGCCAGTATTTCCAGAAGTATATTGAATCGAAGTGGTGACAGTGCACATCTTTGTCTTGTTCCTGATTTTAAAGTGAAAGCTTTCAATTTTTGACCATTTAGTATGATGTTAGCTGTTGGTTTATCATAGATAGCTTTGATCAGCTTGAGGTAAAGGCCATCTATTCCTATTTTCTGTAGGGTTTTCAACATGAATTAGTGTTGGACTTTATCAAAGGCTTTTTTTGCATCAGTACAGATGATCATGTGATTTTTGTCCCTGACTCTATTGACATAGTGTATTACAGTGATTAATTTGCACATAGTGAACCATCCCTGCATTCCTGGTATGAATCCACTTGGTCATGGTGTATAATTTTCTTGATTACTTGTTGTATTGTGTTTCCCAGTATTTTATTGAGAATTTTTGCATCTCTGTTTGTTAGGGAGATTGGTCTGTAGTTCTCTTTGTTGCTTGGGTGTTTCTCTGGTTTCAATATCAGAATAATACTTGCCTCCAGGAATGAGTTGGGGAGAATTCCTTCCCTTTCAACTTCATTAAAGAGTTTGAGAAGAATTGGTGTTAAATCTTCCCTAAATTGCTTGTAGAATTCAGCTGTGAATCTATCAAGACTCGCGCTTTTCTTCATTGGCAAGTTTTTAATTACATTCTCAATTTCACTGGCTGATACTGAGTTATTCAGGATTTTTATATCTTCTTCATTCACCTTTTGTAATTCATATGTATCTAGAGATCTGTCCATTTCCTCTGTGTTTTCCATCCTATGAAAGTAAAGATTTTCAAAGTAGGTATTGATGATCTTCTGAATTTCTTAAGGATCTGTAATGATTTCACCCTTTTCATTCCTTATTGTGTTTATTTCAGTTTTTTCTTTCCTTTTTTTGGTAAGGTTGGCTAGGGTTTTATCTATTTTATTTATTCTTTCAAAGAACCAACTCTTTGATTCATTGATTCTTTGTATTGTTTTTTTAGTCTCCATTGTGTTAATTTCTGGTCTGAGCTTATAATTTCCTGCCTTCTTTGGGCTCTGAGTTTGACTTGTTCTTCTTTTTCTAGGAACTTGAGGTGCAGCGTAAGATTTTTTTTTGTGTGCTTGTTCTGTTTTCCTTGGGTGGGAGATCACCACTATAAATTTCCCTCTGAAGACTGCTTTCATTGTATCCCACAGGTTCCTGTAGGTTGTATCTCCATTTTCATGTGATTGTAAATAGTGTTTAGTCTCTACTTTGATTTCATCTGTGACCCATCAGTTGTTCAGGAGGATGCTATTTAATTTCCAAATGTTTATGGATTTTTTTGTGTTTTCTTTTGTCATTAATTTCCAATTTCATTGCACTATGGTTTGATAATATACATGGGATAATTTCAGTTCCTTTGCATTAACTTAAACATGTTCTATGTACTTGTATATGGTCTATTTTAGAGAATGTCCCATGTGCAGCTGAGAAGAATGTATTCTGATGCTATTGGGTGGAACACTCTGTAAAGGTCTACTAAGTTCAAATGTTCACATATTTGGTTAAGTTCTGTTATTTCTTTCCCAATTTTTTGTCTAGTTGATCTATCTCTTTGTGACAGTGGTGTGTTAAAGCTCCCTGTTATGATTGTGTTGCTACTTATTTCATTTTTCATGTCCATTGGAATTTGTCTTATATAGGTGAGTGCTCCTATATTTGGTGCATAGATGTTTACCATTGTTATCTCTTCCTTTGAAGCTTTCCCTTCACAAGTATGTAGTGACCTTCTTTATCTCTTTTGATTTTTCTTGATTTGAAGTTCACGTTGTCTGCAAAGAGAATAGCTACACCCACTTTTTTCTGGGTTCCTGTCACAAGAAGTATTGTTTTCCATCCTTGAATTTTCAGTCTTTGAATTTCCTTTTCAGTTAAATGTGTGTCTTATATACAGCATAGAGTTGGATTTTGTTTCCTAATCCACTCTGCAAGTCTGCTTCTTTTGGTTGGTGCATTGAGACCATTTACCCTGATGGTTATAATGGATATGTACTGGTCTTATGTTTGTCATGCTATTTTCCCGCTGTTGGATCCTCCTTTTTCCCTCTGTTTAATTGCTTGCTGTGCTTTTTGGTTCCTTTCTGTTGTTATTCCTGAAGTTGCAGTCTCTTTCTAGTATATCTTTTAGTACTCTTTGTAGGATAGGTTTGGCACTCATGAATTTCTTCAGTTGTTCTTTATAGTGAAAATATTTTATTTCTCCATTAAATTTGATAGGTAGCTTTGCAGGGTACATCAATCTGGGTTGGAAGTTGTTTTCTTTCAGTACCTGAAATACTTCACTTGAAGCTCTTCTTGCCTTGATGGTTTGTGTTGAGAAGTCTGCTGTGATTCTGATAGGCTTTTCTTTATAGGTGATCTGTTTGTTTTCTCTAACACCTTTTAATATTCTGAGCTTTTGTTGAGTTTCTGGGATCTTCATCACTATATGTCTGGGTGTAGATTTACTTTGGTTATGATTAACTGGAGTTCCATATGCTTCATTTATGTGGAATCTGATTCTTTTACCATACCTGGGAAATTTTCTGGTATTATTTCTGCAGATAGTCTTTTTATGTCATTTGTGTTGACACCTGCTGTTTCATTAATACCTATAAATCTGACATTATTTCTCTTTGCTTCATCTTGCAGTTGTGGAATTGTTATTTCCTGATTCCTTGTTGTTTTTAAGACATTCCTCCTTTCATGTTAATTGCTGGCTATGCTGTCTTCAAGGTCTGAAAGTCTATCTTCTGCTTCGTTCAGGTGGTTTTTCAAGCTTTCAATGGAATTTTTAAGTTCCTGGATATGTTTGCATCTGTTTCATACCTTCTAGTTCTTTTGTATTTTGTTCCCTGAAGGTTTCATTGAGTTGTCTATGCTCTTCTATGTTCTTGTCTATGTCATCTTTGGATATGCTGAACATTTCTTTCATTATTGTTGTCATTTCTTTTCTTACCTGAGACATTATTTCTGATCTGATGTCTTCTATGGCCTGATGGAGTTGTTTCTTTACTTTAGTTGCTATCCTTTTAGAAATTTCAGGTGTATGACTTCCAGGCTCTTCTGTGTTGATGCCTCCTGGACTTGTTTTGGGTGGTGTGGGGGTCTGGGATTGCATTTTGCTCCTTTGTTTTGTCATTTTTGAAGAATTAGAGACTCCCTGTAGTGCACTCTCACTGTCCTGATTGTGTGTGAGTGGTAGGGCGAGAGTCTGAAGATCCCCAGTGCTCAGTGTATCTCCTGTGCTTAGAGTGGTGGCAAGGTGGGGTCTCAGACGCTCCCGACCTCTCTTGCATTCAGTTGGCTCCCATGAGCATGTGGGAAAGGCAGGGAAGGCTCGCTGGCATTCCTGAGACTGTCTGGGGTTCAGCCCACTTTCCACAAGAGTACAGGGGGATGCAGGTCGAGTTCACCAACGCTTCAGATATTGCACAGGACAGAGCTTGCTTCTCACACTGGAAGGGGAGGTGTGAGGGGGAGCTCCGAGGCCACTGACTATGTTCAGGTTTCAGCTGAGCTACCAGGGGGTTGTGAGTTGTTCTGACAGTGACCACCAAGGCCCCAGATCCATGTGCCTCACACCCTAGTTGGGGAGGCACCTGAGTGGCTTGCAGTGTTCCTAAAGGTGTCTGATGTTTGGCCCAGCCCTGAAAGGTGCACTGTGGGTGTGGCGGGGAGCCTTCTAGGCCCCAGATGGTGCTCGAGGTTTCACCTGCCTTGCATGCTGGTCAGGGAGGCAGAGCCCAGACTCACCTGGCTTCCCAAAGATGTCCAGGGTTTAGCCCAGCCTGGGGCGACACCCTATGGGTGTGGCGGGTAGCCACCAAACTCCCAGAGGGTACCCAAGGTTTCACCTGCCTTCCACACTGGTTAGGGAGGCAGAGCCCAGACTCACCGTGCTTCCCCAAGATGTCCGGGGTTCAGCCCAGGTGGGCCCACACACTATGGGTGTGGCGAGTAGCCACCACGGCCCCAGAGGGTGCCCAAGGTTTTGCCTGCCTTGCACACTGGTCAGGGAGGCAGAGCCCAGACTCACTGAGTTTCCCAAAGATGGTATGGTGGAAGAAAGCTGTTTGTCTCACGGTGGTGCTTCTTGGGAGAGAGAGAGAGCAAGAGCATAAGAATGCAAGACAGTGAGCAAGTAATGGGCTGAGGACAAGGTATAACCCCCAAGATATAGCTCCACCGTGACCCACTGTCTTCAACTAAGTCTCACATTTAAGGCATCCCCTCTCAGTGATGCCATCAAATTATAAATCTATCCATGGATAATTCCACTGAGAAAGTTCGTTTCCTCATGACCCACTCATCTTCCAGAAACCTCACCTTTGAGTGTTGCTGCTTTGGAGACCAAGCCTTTACCCCATGAGCCTTTAGGGGACATTTCATATCCAAACCATTACTCTTGATTTTGACAACTCCCAGGAACGTTCTCTCTGATTGACCTCCATTTTTAAAGTGCAGAACCTTGGGTTTCTTGACACAGCTTTGATTTCTTATCTCCTTTGATGCTTTCCTAAGGTGTGGCACTAAATCTCTTTTGGAGGCAGGGCCAACACTAGACGAATGTGCACTGATCACAAAAGAGCAACATGCCTAAACACAAGTTATCAGCCCTTCCTCCTTCTAACTGACAGCAGGACAGCGGCCCACCATCACTTTGTGGTTTGTTAGTATTTGGCATTTCCCCCTCCATATTGCTGCTTGTTTCCAGGATATTTTAAAATCACCATTATGCTCCTCAGGTTCTGATGAGCAGAGAGGTAGTAACAGTGGAAGTCTTAGCACAGAGAGGTGGTGTATGGGTGTAGTGGAGCTGAGGGACACCCAATGGCAAGCCTGGCCATGTGGATAGGTCCCTTAGAACATAACAACATGTGACACCCAAATGTGTTCACAAGCTATATTTGCCTGTGGACCTTGTTTTTCTCTGGTGTGCCAAGGAAATGAAAACTGTTCTACAAAACCCACTGTTGGCCAAGAATGTAGGCATCCTTAAGCCTGCTCCATGACTTTAAGGCCAGTACAACAATAATGTGGGAAGCTTTCAGAGACGATGTTACCAGGGTCCCAGTGTTACCAGGAGCCCTGCAACTTTGGGCTCTGGGACTGGTCTCCTCTTTTCCTGGCTAAACATCCAGCCAGCCTTTTCCTGGGTCCATAGGATGAGTTTAAATTATGTTCATCACAAGCAATGTCTGTCCTTTTTGGCTTGTTTGACACAGTTGCATAATAAATAGAATAAATAATAGTAGGAGCAAATGGATCAGGAGAGTCTGGTTTATGAGAATTTAATTGTGCTGAGTGTGACAAAGTTGTGTCTCTGCTTTGTGGCCTTATCTTTGGTTGGTCTTTATTAAGGCTAAGGCTCCATGCTCTAGTGAGGACCAGACAGTGTCAAAACAGAACAAAGGGCTGGTCTAGAGAGCCAATGATTTAGCGGTCTCTCTCCTCTTCTGTTCCAGCCTTCCATACCATTTTTCCCCATAGAAGGGGCACTTTAGAATTTCTTGTTTTGTATGAGAGTCATAGATAAGAAGAAAGGAAAACCTAAGTGGATTGCAGGCTTTCATATGCTGGAAGTGTGCAGATGGCAAAGTCATACCTTAAGCCTTTATTTTAAAAGTCTGTATAATGGGTATACTATGCCTGTCTAACTTACTTCCTGGGAATGATAATGAATGAGTATTGGGGTGCTTTAAGATTCTCTGACATACTGTAAGGAGTGAATAGAAGGATCTAAGTGTCTATTTCTGCCCCCCGTCCTCATGGTCTTCACACTGAGCTCCATCCTTAGCCCTTTTATTTATTTTGAGAGATGGTCTCTCTAAGTTGCCCAGGCTGAGCTTGAACTCGTGATCTTCCCAGTTCAGCCTCACAGAGTGCTGGGATTTCAGTCCAGTTCTCCCCTTTCATGCCCATCCTGCCTCTTGGTACCATGGAGCACTGAGACAGGAACCCTGTCTACTTTTGATTACATTGTGTCCTTCATTTCTAGCATAGTGCCCAGTAAATGTTTTTCGAATTAATGAAAGGGAACAAGAAAATGGTCTTTTAATAGTCCCCATATAAAAACAAAACTGGGAACATTTTTCAAATTAACTGCACTTACTCATAGAGGGAATGATTTATGATTTATTGGTTTGTTTGTTAGGGTGCTCGTGCTACATTAAAAACATTAAGGGTAGGTGAGGATGAATATCTGAAGTTTTGAAAACTTCACAGGTGCTGTTTGAACTCACCTCCCTGGTTTACAACCTGGAATTTTCTTGCAATCCTGTTGCCTCCTGCTTCTTCGTTCTGATGAGTAGTGTGTGAAATATATCACTCAAGCTGATAAACACAGTAGGCAAAGACAAAGAGGCTAAGAAAGTCCTTGAAGTCCGGGCCAGTGACAATTGCTTTCCCAGATGAGGTCTGTCATATGTGTCTGCTACAGGTCATGGTTTTAAAAGTCTGTATAATGAACTATCTGGCCTGGATAGTACCCATTATACAGGTCATGATCTGTGCTGGGACATGGTGTGGCCCTGAGTCACTGAGGTGGCCCAGCAATAGCAGGTCCTCTTTCTCCACTTTGGACTTATGTTAATGAGATGTGGGAAGGTTGGGGTCAAATGCATCACGTTGTGTCCAAATGGGGCCTTGGTTTAAGGTCCCCCAATAAAGTCAGTGAATCCTATTGTTACTTTGCTGGGAGTAACAGAAGGCAAGTAGGTGATATGGTGGGTTGCTTTAGGCTCAGCAGCTGCTTCAGTTTGTGTAGAATTGGGCCACATGGCACACTGAAGAAAGGAGACTTTCTGAAATTTTACAAAGGCACTGTAGCTGCATTTGTGGCTCACTAAGGATTCTGTTTCTAGAAAACCACCGAACAGGTCCCTCTGTTCCTGCTGCTTATCTCCTGACAAGCCCTTGCTTTATTCCTGATTCTTTTATTGTTCTTGTGTGGACTTCCTGGTGCAGTTCCTGCATCATTCAGCTTCATTAATTTATTTTTCCCTGTCTCTGGTAGTGGCTCATTTTGACTCCTTCCTGTGGATGTAGATGTTTGGTCTTCTTATCCATCCCAAAGCCTCAATGTACTATCCAGGCCAGATAGTTCTCAGACATGGCACTCACCTAGGGAGATTGTAAAATGCAGCTCAGTCCTGTACCCTGCTGGTCTGATTCATTAGGCCTGCAGTTGGATGGAGACATTGGCATTTTTAACAAGCACTCCAATGTGTTTTGAGAAATAGCTCTAGTAAGATAATTCCCCAGCCCAAATCTCCAGCTAGCTACCTGTATCCAATGAGAAACCTTCATTTCCAGGTCTGCTATGTATTTCTTTGGTACCTCAGACTAATTCTTCCACCAGTAAACACATCATTATTCATATTATTAGCCAAAAGTGAAAGCAACTTAGGTTGCAGATTTTTAACTGGCTGGGTATTTTCTGCTAAAGAATAATTGGAGAAATATTTACCCTTGATTTTGATGTGTAACATAGGCATGTCTTCCAGTGTATTGGTTTCTGTCCTGTTCCTATTAACTGTGTGATGATTACTAGTCTGAAATATTTTGATAGATATATCAGTATGCCCTTCAATATCACTGAAATAAAAACCACTCTCTCTGCTCATCTTGGTGGCCGAGGAGAGGGAAGGGGGGGGGAAGAGAGGGGAGGGGAGAGACGAGGAGAGAAGAGAACTGGAGACTATATGGACTTGTAGCCATTTCCAAAGCTATCTTACAGTTACTTAATCATTTCCTTTTACCTACCACAAAAGCACTCCTTCCTTGATAAGTATTTTTGAGAATTCAATGTATTTTTCACTACTATGGTGAGTTAGTCAGCTTTCTGTCACTATAACAAACGATCTGTGACAGTTAATTGAGAAAAGGTTTTGGCAGTTTCAGTCCGTGTTTGGCTGGCTGTATTGCACTGAGCCTATAATGAAACAGCCTATCATGGAGGGTGGCATGGTAGAGCAGATCTGCTCGCCTCATGACCAGGAAGTAAAAGAGAAAGAGGAAGATTCTGGAGTCCTGTTGTCCCTTTTGGCAGCCCAGTGACCTAAGAATCTTCCATTAGGTCCCCCTGTTAGAGGTTCCATCATTCCCCACCCTGGGTACTATCTTTAACACATGAGCCTTTGGCTGATGTTTTGGATCCAAATTATAGTGCATGGCTACACACAGTGGAACTGCACCGTTTGCCAAGGAGACTCATGGGACACCAGACACCATTCCCTGCAGACACCGTGGGACCCCTGAGAAATTTAGTTCTTTTCAAGAGTCACCAATAACACAGGGTTTTACTCGGGCCATCCCTGAATGAATCGTAGGAGTGGCTTCTGCAGAAGGCAGTAAGAATATGAAAGTGTAAGCTAAGCTTTTTCTGGATCCCTGTGCATTCATTCTACAGGGAATACAGTGCAAATGTATGCAAATGAATGCAGACCTGCAGTCCTGACAACCAGTGAAAAACCTTAATTCAACAGTGTGCACACAACTGATTTCTCTTTCCTTAGGCAGTCCCTGTCCTGAGGTAAGAAATGGCAACTGATCGGGGGCATGGATCTGCACAGTTAGGGTCTGCCAAAGCCCCTGTTTCTGGGGCAGGATGATTTGACTCTACTTTTCATCCCTTTAGCACTTAAACAGTGTGCAGAATTTTAGTTTGCATTTGGTGATCTGTTCTGTTGTAAATAAGGCTGAGTTTTCCTTTGGTGGCATCTGCTCTGGCTTCTGTGTCAGTCTGCATTGTGGGCAGTCTGGATTTTGTAACTGTAGTCTCCCTGTGCTTCCTCGCTCTTTATGGATTATCACACAAGTGTTGCAGTCAGCTCTGTTACTTATTACCTAGTAGGGCCAGAGGCTAGAGGTTTTTGTGGATGGCTACAGATTAGAATTATCTGGAAGAACTGAGATAATGGAGATAATTATCTCCATTATCTAGAAAAATATTTACTAGACCCCCCCCATCCCAATCCAGTTAGATCAGAAGGTCTGGGAGATACCCAGACATTGGTATTTTATTTAAATCAACTAGTTGGGTGATTAAGTGTGGAACAGTATGGAGAACCTGAGTGCTAACAAGAAGGGTCTGTGCTCTTTGATGGCTGCAGAGGCTTTTTTTAAATCATAGAGATCATGAGAGTGGACCGTTCGCAAATGTGTCACCAAGCCAGTGGCTTCTTTGGGCAGTGGGGAGGACATGTCCACCTACAAGTGTGGAGACTTCTGTCTTAACAAGTTGTATAAGTTTACACAGCATGTATTTTGTTTCTGATTCTTCTTCTGTGAAATGGGTACAACAATCCCTACCTGGTGTTCCTCACAGGGATGTTGGATAGGAGCAGATGAAGTTGTATGTGTATGCAAATGGAAACTGGAAAACAAAACTAAGCACTGTGTGGAACGAAGTTCTGATACACCCTGGCATATTTAGATGCAGTAAACTTAATACACTGTCACTGTCTGAGGGCTTAGCATGAACACATAAATGAGTCTTGACATGTTGATTCATCAAAATATTTGTAAAACCCTTTCCAAAGGAGATGCACAGAGGCACAGAACTGGATGCCTTTGTGCGTTGTTTGTGAAAAATCAAAGCACAAGAAGATACTTTCTCAGCTGCCTCTGCTTTTAGACCACCAGAGAGTCTCCATCATCAGTGAGGTCCATTTTTCTTACACTCACCAATGGGGAGACTGGAGCCCAGGGTTGGGGCTGTTGCTAGATATACCATGTCTTTCTTTTTGAAGATAAGGATTCAGACTCCTGGGAGGAGGCTGTGGCGCTATTCTTTTGGCTTGTTTGCCTCTTCATAGGTGAATTCTACCTTGTAAGTGGGTGTGATGTTGTGAGCGGCCATCTGTGTGTTTTGTTTAACAGAGGAGAACTGGTTGTGCTCATAAAAGCTCACTTGAGCTCAAAGGGGTATTTGCTTATTTCTCAGGGAAAAAAGTTTCCTAGTGCAGGTGAATTCAGCATGTTCCAAGAGTACAAGGGGAAAAACAAGCAGTCCTGGGGCTAATATTGACAATTCCCAGGGCAAAGAGACCGGGCGCGCACTTTGTTTATCTTTGCCTCTCTTGTTTTCTTTGCCTGGATGGAGCTGACAGCAAACACCTGAGAGGACACAGCAGGGATTGTGTGACCTTCCTGCTGTGACGATTCCGAGTGTGGACTGACTGCTCCGGCCAGTCCTAGAAGAGGGAATTCTGATGGAGACTTGTCTTTGTCACATTCCCTCAATCATTTGTTTCTGGCTACAGCTGTTCATTATTTGATCTTTTGTTTTTCTCCCTTTGACCACCTGTAGGCCTTCCTAAGCGCTCTCCGCAAGATGTTAGAACAGGTGTGATAATGTGAGCTGGGTGAGGTCTCAGCCACCCTGGGCTTGTGCCACCTTGCAGAAGGCATTGCAGCAGGCTTTTGAGTTCTGGGCACTGGGTACAAGGCATGTGGTTTTGGATCTAAGGAAACAGCATCAGTGTGAGTGTGTGAGCCTTCCTGGTCTTAGTGCTAGTCCTCTAGCTGATTAAGGCCCATGATGTACAGCAGGCCCACCCAGTGAGGCCTGTAAAATACTGAAGTGTTGCTCCTTTTTTCTACTACTAGGGGGTTGAACCTAGGGCCTCCACTGAGCTTCCTTGGTAGCCCTTTTATTTTTACTTTGAGACAGGGTTTTCTAAGTTGCTGAGTTGCCCAGGCTGGACTTGAATTTGCAGTCTTCTTGTTTCAGCCTCAAGTATGCTAATATTACGGGTGTGTACCCCACACCCAACTAGAATGTTGAATGTCTTGAATGGCCCTCAAGTTCTGCATGAGAAGTGCTTAATCAGGCTGGGTGGTATAGCTCATGGGTGGAGCACTTCCCTACTGTGTGTAAGGTCCTGGCTTCCATCTCTGGTATTGCCAAAAAGAAAAAAAAAGGGATTCATAATGTTTGCTGGATTGATGATGTATTATTCTAAATTTAGAGTGGATTAAGAAATCCAAGCAGGGAAGGCTGCAATGGTGGATGTGACTGTAGCTCCACATTTGTCTTCTGGGTTTGAATTAAACATTTGTGAATCTCCTAGTCCACCTGACTACAGTGGTGGGATATACTTGGTATTAATAGGATTATAAATGACGCCTTCCACACAGAGGCATTTGTCACCTTGCTTCCCTCCAAAGAACAGTTTCCCTGACTTGTCATGATGAGGTGATGACATAATGGGTCTGAGTGTGCTTCTCAGCTGGACAGCAGTATGGAAATGTGAAGGTTTATTAATACTAATATGAATAGCAGTTAGCTCTATCTCTATCATGGACTGTTTTTTACTGAGAAACAAGGAGATTCTCTGACACATCATAGATGACTAGCACAAGAATAATCTCCCCCACATATATTGCTTATATTTAGTTTGCTACTTATTATGCAAATTCGTTAACAATTTAGGGCTCCCTTGGTTTGCATTAAACAAACCAAGATTTATTAGATAGCCTCAAGTACTATGTGGCTGCAGTGAAAAATGGAATAACTGTGTCCATTCAGTTCTACAGATAATGCCAACTGTTGCCCTGGGCCGTTACGTTAATTCCCATAACCACACAGTTAGGTAGGAGCATTACTTATTTTTTACAGATAAATAAATGGAAGTTACTTTTCTGGAGTCCCATAAGAAGTCTGTGGACGAGGCAGGATTTGAACTCCTAGGTCTGCCTTGCCTCAGCATCTGTGTTAATAAGTATTTTTAATAACAGTGTAGTGCAGTGGGTTTCCTGGTCTGGATCTTACAGAGAGATCTTGACTCACTTAGAGTTGTCCTGGAACTTGAGGGAAGAAGTTACTTTCTTTACTTTTCCTACTCAATGAGAAGTGCCTGTTTATCAAAGATTAGGTGTGTTTGTGGTTGTGTCTGTGTCTTCCAGTCTGTTCCGTTGATCTTCTGGTCTGTTTTTTAGGCAGTACCAGGTTGATTTTATTACAGTAGCTTTGTAGTATAATTTCAGGTCAGGGATTATAATTCCGCCTGCCTTGTCCTTGTTGCCCAGAATTGCTTTTGCTATTCTGGGTCTCTTCTGGTTCCAGATGAATTTAAGGAATGTTTTCTCTAGATCTGTGAGGTATGCTAGTGGTAGTTTAATGGGAATTGCATTGAATCTGTACAATAATTTTGGTAATATGGCCATTTTCACAATGTTGGTTCTTCCTATCCATGAGCAAGGAATAGTTTTCCATTTATTGAAATCCTTTTTGATCTCTTTCTTCAGAGTACTGTAGTTTTCATTGAATAGATCTTAAGGGGCCAAACAAACTCACTGGAAGAACGATAGCCTCTTTAATAAATGGTGCTGGAAAAACTGGCTTGCCACCTGCCAAAGACTGAAAATAGACCCACGTCTATCATCATGCACCAAACTCAAGTCAAAATGGTTCACAGATGTCATTATTAAACCAGAAACACTAAATCTATTGGAAGAGAAAGTAGGTAAAACCTTGAAGACATAGGGGTAGGTAGAGAGTTCATGAACAAAAACCAAAATGCACGTGAAACACTTCAAAGAATCAACAACTGGGATCTCATCCTACTGAAAAGTTTCTGCACATCTAAAGAAATTGCCAGCAGAGTAGAAAGAAAACCCACAAATTGGGGAAAAAATTTAGGTGACTGTCCCTCAGACAAAGGACTTCTATCTAGAACCTATAAAGCATTAAAAAAATCAGCCCCCCCCAAATTCAAAGACCCAATCCAAAAATGGGCAGCTGGGATGAATACACACTTCTCAGATACAAATGGCAAATAAATGCATGAGAAAGTGTTCAACATCATTAGACATTTGCGAACTGCAAATTAAAACAACATTGAGATTCTACCTTACCCCAGTAAGAATGGCTAGCATTAAGAAATCAACCAATAGGGGCTGGGGATTTAGCTCAGCGGCAAAAGCGCCTGCTTGGCAAG